>NC_047159.1:19493817-19658817 GCF_009819705.1 Hippoglossus hippoglossus | reverse complement strand
GCTATTGATTGTGACTGTGTTAGGTGCTGTAGGGACATATCACGTGTCCGGGGGAAAAACATTTAGCAGCGTCTCTGACGAGGTGAAGCATGAAGAGAGAAACACACACACTTTGAGTCGCCGTATAACCTTACAACAGAGAGAGATGACTGGGATCTAAGGTGACCCCAGTGTGCATGGATCTGCATCATGTCACCTTTCATTCATTTGCAGTGTTTGATTTCCATTTGCATTCATTCAATAACTTTAACTGGCAGAATACAGAAAAAACAACACAGCTCAAACTTGTCAAGGTCCCTGGAGTAACTGTTGAATAACTTCCTGATTGTGGAAAGAAAATGTTGTCACAATTCAAATATCTTGTAAAAGGCTGTTTTAGTTGCATGTGTGCTCTCTTATTAAGATGCATATGTTTTTTATAAAAAAGGCCGCCCTCAGATGATGGGTGTTGCAAAACTACCTCAGGCTGTAAACAACTGTGGTATGTGGCTCTGGTCAATGTGGTGTACTTACCCTTTAAAAATAAATATGAAGATTAAAAAAAAAAGCCAAAATAACATGTCACTATCTTGCTCTGGCATCAAATATGATGTAAGGTTGATGCTGTAATGCAGCTGTTAGTGTAAACATCTTCACCAGACAAGTAGTTTCTAGTATTTGGTTCCAATCTAATGCTCTGTGGATAATTTAGTTTTATTTTAGTTTTGAGGGCAGCATGAAGCAAAGCAGGCGTGGTTGCGATTGAAGGCTTGGAAAAACATATGGAGACCAAATGAAAGGCCTGAACATTAAAATAACTCTTCATGTATTGGCTATTGACATGTTTTATTCCTCATGAGGAAAATGGGGTTTCTGCACGACTGTGTGGTTTGTAGTATAAGGAGCCATCTGCTTGGATCTCTGTCCCTGCTTGCTGGTGTTTTCCCCTCTAATAGAACACAGAGCAGCACATGTGTCCGGGGTTGACTGGCTGCGAGATGAGCCACTGGGCCGTTTGTCAGCCATTACCATGGCGCTGGGGCAAGGCCTGACGTTTATCGCTCCTCATTGCCCCGTTCGGCATGTTACCTTCCCTCTCGCCTGGGATAAACCTGTCACGGCAGGGCCTGACAGACAGCAGCCCAGACACCTGCGTCTCCCCCTCCCTTCCTCCCCGGTCTCTCCTCGTCCTCTGCACCCTCTGCTCCTGTCCCCCAAACATGCGCACACCTCCGCTCGGCCACTGCCATCGATCCGAGCTCCCCCGAGGGCCCCAGCTACCTTCCCGGCTGTTGTGATATTGTTGCAACCAAAGCTTAGGTTTGTTTTAATGCAGGCCGTGATGCATCTGCTTCTCATCAGATGTTTGTTGTATTCGTAGCTCGGCAGGTCACCCACAGCCATTAGCTCTGGATAGTCCCTGTTGGGAAACCCCGTTCTGTTGTGAAGCCAGTGATGTCGTCCTCTGAGGCTCTGTGTGTGAAAGTGAGAGTGAGAGTTTGCTGACGTCTCTGTGATGGAGCACTCCACCAGCTGTGGCAGCGGTGGTTTTTGTGTCCCGACCCCCCAGGCTTTGTAGGGGTGCCCCGCTCTCCTGTGGGTTTTGGGAGGAGCTCCTGTGGATGGGAACCTGCCAGAGTAACTCGGACTAATGAGACGGCGGCTACAGTTTATCTCCAAGGCCTCCTTTTAATCAGAGCATCATGACGACAACACACGAACCACAGGCGATGCGGCAGGGCCCCTCTCTGTGGAGAGAGGCCCAAACACATCTGTGTGTAGTTGGCATTGAAAAGCACAGTGCACAGGGTTCATCTTAATACAGCTGCTGCTGAAGAACACCAGTCTCTGGTGAAATCCTGAACCCTGTGCTTTTGTACATATATATGAGTCAAGGCTTAGAGGCTTATATATAGTGTGGATAAATATCTGGCTGAAACCAGGGAGAGGATTGGCTCGTAGCCAAGGAGAATCGATCCGATGTCTTCCCCAGAGGGGCGTTTGAACCTCTAAACACTGCTGTGGACTGATTCCCTTTCACTACACCTACTCCCACAGCAAAACACGTGGGCTTATCTGTCATCTCCATCATATGCCAACACTTGTGACGTGTCTGATGGATTCCACACTGCAGCGATTGCTTCTGCCACCGGCCTTTTAAAAGCATTTGCATCCAATGTATTTTCTCTTATGATGGAGAGGTGGCACAAAACAGACTTAGGCTGCTTTAATGAAAGATAACTAAACCACAGATGATTGCTAAATCACAGACGTGACATCAGCACCATTTAAAATATATTATTTTCAAACAAAGACAGCTGCTGTGGGTTATTGTTCTGTCATACAACTGCAGGAGAAATGTACTCTCGCAACTATTTGTTGAGCTCAGTAAAAAGGTCAAAAGCCACAGTTGCATACATATAACATATTACATTACACATACAGTATTTATAACTGTGCAATTAGACAGACTCTTCAGTCACAGTCAGTTCATCTTGTCTGGACATTTCATTTTAAAGAAGAAATCAAATCAAGATCAATTTTTCAGTGTTTGTACCATTGACTGTATGTGAAGAAGGAAGACATGGCATCCCCAAAAGTGAAGCCAAAAGCATCTTGATCGCCACCTAGTGGCTGGGTGCAATACAGGCAGTATCGGTCATGAACCCTGCCTCCTCAATATTTTTCTCAAAGATGATTTCTGTCATTTAGGATAGTTCGTATCACACTGATGTTTCTTCAATTTGGTAAATTTGCTTTTAATCACTTATTTGTTATTTAAAAACCGGGATGAAACTTCATGATTGACAGCTGAGACTTACTCACGATTGGCAGGACCTCGCTACCATGGCTCCATCCTCCGATCACTACTGCACAAACTCTGGTTCCAAATGATGTCTTTGGTGCAAGATGGCAGCGTTTGTATCCAGGATATTTTGGCTTCATTTGTGGATAGTGGGAGGAAGTTTAGATCTGTCCTCCATCTTTGTATACAGTCTATGGTTTGCACTCGTATACTGTTTTGTTGTTTCAAAATGAAGTAATGTGTTTTATTGTGACAGCTCCTCCCACCACCTTCCCTTATCAATTCCTACTATCACACAAACAGGTAACCAGCATGGGGTCTGGAAATGATAGCCATTGCTTTGTCCCATCATTGATTTAAGTGCTCCCTACATTACTTTGGGACTGTGAACATGTATTTTTATTAATCATTGCTAACACTCATTTGCGAGGGGAAATGGCTTCCACTCTGCACAGCTCGGTAGCTTCAACTTGCCAAGTAGAACAAACACAAGCCGTTTTCAGAACTCTGGAAAACACACAATTTGAGACTGTAAAGTAAAGTAAAGGATAAAGCCTGAAATAAAGATATTAAAACAGACAAATGTAAGAATTATGTAGGAATTCAAATAATGGATGATTGTAATTGCTATGTGCTTGTTAAAAAGGGGGAGAAATGCCTTGTAAAGCATTTGTATAGCCTGCGAACATCGACACAAGACTACAATATGCTCCGATCAGTGTCAAATATCAGTGAAGCGCTGCCAAATGTCCAAAACAATGTGGGATTCCCATTCTTCACTGCCATTATAATTTATACCACTTCACACAAGACACGAAAAGAAATGAGATTTCTGTTCAGCCTAAAACAGGCAGCGTGTTGTGTGCGCTTAACGTCTGTGCCGCATGTGTTTGTGGAGTTGTGAGGACCATTACAGTGCTCCCTGTTGTGAGATGGCCCATGCGTGACTGCAGAGATAACCCCTATCAGCGGCTGTTGGCTGCTGCGTTTGCCGGAGCGGGGCTTTGTTTGTTTTGGTTCCACAAGCGTGAGAACCTCCTCTCCTCTGGCCGGTTTCCTTTCAGCTAACTGCCCCTCTCACTAATTACAGTGAGAAAAAAGCCCATAACACCAGAAGCCGAAGAAGATGATGGTGGATGTTCTCATGTCTGTTTTGTGTTAAAGCTGACAAGCGGCAGTCACTGTGGTTGTGGTTTGGATGTGTGCCTGTACACTTGCTGTGTGTATGTAGTGCTGCACAGGTTGTTGAAGAGAGCAAGGCTTTAGATTTTTTTTTTCTTCCCTTAGTGGAGTATAGCATGTTGTAAGTGCGTGTGGGAACTGTTTTGGTGGTCTGTGGGAGGAACCTGTAAAAAAAAAAAAAAGGATTCCCGCTATGTACGTGCTAAAGGTCATGTCCTGTATGCATCAGCTCTGACTGTGAAATCCCACTTGCGTCAGAAGAAAGCGGAATGAGTGAGAGAGCGCAGCCCAATTGCTCAAAACTGTATATTTATACTAGAAATTCAAGAAGCGAGTGGAAATAGAAACATGACAGTACCAGGCTCATTCTGGTGCTTTTATATTTGAATACGTCTCAGAGCACATGCTGTGATGTTGGCTGACGTATGTTGGTTTCTAACGGCTCAGGACTGTTGTTTGCTGAATTGCCGTACGCAGCCTCTGCAGGTACTCAACAGGTCTCACCCTGACCACATCCTCCGTCTGAAGATAAACAGATACGACAAATTCTTTATCCTCCCAAAGCTATTTGTAATCAGCGCAGTGAATCAGTCAGTGAAGGTCTTTAGCACAGTCAAAACGGTGCTTGGTGCCAGGGCCATGCTAAGGTGTCATTGCACTCAGGGGTCTGTCACAGCCCGGACCAGCTGGCTGGATTCCACTCTGCAGGAAAGGGAGCGTGGAGCTGTGGACAGGGGAGGAAGAGGGCGGGGGCTGCTGGAGGTGAGGAGAGAAGAGGAACAGAAGGAGAGGTGGAGCGTTTTCCTGATGGAAAGTGACAGTCAGGCTGGAGGGAGGGATAATAACACTGGAAAGACCCTCTGCTGTGCACATCCCCCTGCTCCTTCTCTCTCTCACAGCCTCACTACAGTGCAGGCTTCCATCCAGGGCCTCAAGGTGTGAAACAGTGTTTTATTTCTGAATACAATATGGACATATGTTTGTCAATTTTCCGACCAAATATTTTGTTTATAGAATTTAACACAGATTGGTGTTGCAAGCTACCAGAGTCATTTGACTGTCGACTCAAGAAACTATAAACTGGATTATTCCTTTCCAGTATGTTAGCAGGTTTGTTGCTAACATTAAAATAGAAAACTTTAGTCATCCCTCATGCCGTTGTTCTCTCTTTCGAGCGACCTTGATTTCCAGCGTGGTCGTGCCTCGCGCTGCTCCGTCCTCATCCTGATTACGTTGCAGCAGCGAAGAGCAGCCTGTGCAGCTTCTGGCAGCCTCTGGCGTCGGGAGCAGAAGCGACTCTCCACATCTCCTTTTAACTTCTAATCCAGCGAGTCGCCACTTTTAATTTCCAAAGTGTGATATCTCATGCCTTCATCAGGGAGGCAACTTGAAAAGCTCCGCTCTCTGTGCCGCTTTCTAACCAGGCCAGTCGCTCAAAACATCTGCCGCGGCTGAACTGCCTGTCACTGCCGGAATGGGAATAAGGCATCAGCGGACCACTGTTTGAATGAACCATCATCAGTTTACATTTACTGACAGCTCTCCTGTTGAAATCTGTCTCACTCTCCACACTGCTGAGCCTCACACTCATTTTTGTTTGCCTTTGCTAGAAGTTTTTCTGTCTGTGTCCCAAATGTTTTTATCCATAATAACATCCCTGTCGCTCAATTCCCTCGAGCTGTTTCAAGCTATGATAAACTATGATGAATACAATATGATGAATAAAATGAGCTTTTCTTTTTTTTTTTTTAATCTGCAAAGCTTCATAGCTCACTGGTTCTTCAGCATACAAACCAGATGTTAGTCAGCCGTCACGTTGCAAAAGGACAGAGTGTTTCTCTTGTAACAAATGGGGCCTTCTTTGATCTGCAGGAGTGTGTGGTCTAACATTTACTGAAAAGATCTTTTGATAGAGACCAGAGCTGCACTGACGCAACTCACGCTGCCTGCGGTTGCAGCGAGCCAAGCTCAGAGCTCCCCTTGATCAGTCTCAGTGAACACACAGAAACGCAGTGCGGGACTCTCTGTTCTGGCCTCAGCACTTTCACTCGTTTTTAACAGAAAAACGCACTCTTACCCCACTATAGCGCGGCGAAGGCATGACGGATCGCTAAAGTCGAAACTGGGCTGCCTCTCCCAAAAGAACTTTAGTGGTGAGATGGTTGTCGGCGCTCCAGTTGAAGTCACCGTAATGTTAAAAGATACAATCTTTTAAAGTCTGAACACACGAGCAGGAGTCATCTGCACAATGAGCCCTTTGCTCAAACACTCTACTTACTTAAAACTACTTACTACAATTCTGTTAAATATCCTAACATTAGATTTTTGGGTTTACTACAGAAAATCTATACTCTGTCATCTGCAATACAACTTTATTCATTCCATATGTGTCAATACAAATCAACATGAAGACTAAATGGGACGGGCAGGGTTACATTGTGGGAGTACAGTCATTTTGTTTTAATTGTCCTTTGTGTTCAGTGCGGATGAGTTAATGTTAGTATGCTATGAGGGCTACACTAACATGGTGATAAAGATTATAGCTGCCAAGCATCAGCATGCTCGCTCTGTAATTGGGCACGTTAGCATATTGACATTAGCATTAAGCCCAATGCCCTGCTGTGCCCATGTGCTCAAAGAGTCGTCAGCAGAGCTATGGACTGCAGGTTCAGTTAGGTCTGAAACATGGCACCCAGCAGAGCGCATTCCTCTGTCAAGGACCGAGAGTCCACTTAAATTCAATAGAGCTAAATTAGATATAAATCCTCTGAGTATGACCGATTTTTTTATTAGGATTTCTTCTTATTTCTTGACAAATCGACAAAAATGCCCTCGCAATGTCAAAAGTAGAAAAATTGTGGATCCGCCCTCTATTAAATCCTCTCTAAAAGTTAATGGGTTCTTCCTTGGTTGATACCAAGTTTCAATAAAATTGGTTCAGTAGTTTTTGCATAACCCTGCTTCAAACAGACTACATCAGATAATCAGCAATACCTAGAATATAGCTAAACAAAAACCTAGAATGGCACTTAGTAGAGTCCGTACCTCTGCCAAGGGCCCAACAGTCTCCTTATGAAACCATTATTATCTTTCTTGACTCATCCAAGTTTCGTTCAGCGGCTTTTGAGTAATCCTGCGAACTAACAGACAGACAGAAATATGCAGACAAAAACATAACGTCCTTGGCGAAGGAAACTAGATTATTCAAAGAGAACCCATCATAGTGATATTGTGCAAAGAGGAAAACAGCTGACAAATTTGTGGCTTATAAAATTATGTAGACCTGAGTCTTTTGAGCCCCCTGAGATTCTTGGGCTGCAGAAGTTGTACCCACATGTTGTTCAGACTGATGGAATTACTGCTACGAGGCATCAGACAACCACACACGCAAATCAAAAGTTCACATTCCCTCAATCTCCTATTTTTCACGCATGCAAAAACATCACTTATTTTGATTATCTGTAGGTGAGCGCTCTGCAGAATATGAATGTGAGTCCCTGTCTCACCCTTTTCCCCCTGCTGCTGCGTCACCTGTACGCTCGTCTTAATCGTGACTCCTGGTGACACTCCAAGTCGTGTGACTGGTCAACGGGAGGAAGATCCTGCAGTGGCCTGTGAGGTGAAAAATGTTTGCCAGGTGCTTCTGGCAGAGACCCCTCCATCGTCCTGTGCCGCTACTTAAAGGAGCCGCTCACACACCATCGCTATTCTCGACGTTTCAGTATTAATGAAAGCTTACAAACCTTCTCAGGATTTGTATCGCCGGTGCTCCGAGGTGAATCTTTATCAGACTTAAATGGCGATTGGTTCCAACCTGTTCTGCCCTTTGCATGGATGCATTCAGTCATTTTGTCAGTGTGAAAGCCACCACAACAATGTCTTTCAGGTTGAAACGATGCGACTTCACACAGAGGTCTGAGGCCGTGAGCAAAGAAAGTGCCACTCTGTGAATTATTTTCTTCTTGAATCAGGGAACATGATTAACTGGACCAGATTTATACTCCTGGAAAAGGGTAATAGGAAAGGGAAACTATAAAAAGATATTGTCAAGATAAACTACACAGGTGAAGGACATAACAAGTTTTCTGCCAAAATAAAAGTGTCAAAAACAATAAAATTCTGGCACTCCAAATCACCTCCTTTCTTTTATCTCCTTCAGATTGTGATTTAAAAAAAAAGAATGTTGAGAATGTATTTATCTCATTAATTTATTATAAACAAACACCTCCAGTAATGTGCAACAGTACTTAGTTTGTCTGAGTTTTACTGCAAAGATAATGACTGTGATTATTTACATACATTAAAAACCTTCGATGCTTTAGCTCAAGGTTTCCAGCTGTCAACATGTGCCGCACCTCTCTGAAAGCTTGAAAGCTAATGGGGCTAAGTAGCAGGCAAAAAAAAAAAAGAAAGCGAGAAGAACTGTTTATACCTCCGCAACGGTCTCTGTTTGTTTTATAGTCAGTTTTATTGTCATAGTTTAGCAGTTGTCGTTTGAGACACAGTGCAGGAGACTGGACGCAGGTCAGATCAGCTGCAGACGACAAAACACTGGATTTTCACACAGTCCGTTTTTTTGCCATGTGATCCTGTTTTTTATCCATTGCCAATGTTATCCTTGTTTTTATTATTGTTACTATGACAACAAAGGTCTGGTACGCCTGCCGATGGTATGCTCCCATGGCTTGTCTCCAAGGGTAGGGATGATAATAGACTGTAAATGGTTGACATGAGCGCTCACTAAAAGTCAAGTCAAATCATGTCCTGATCTCCCCCTGGTGGCTGGCTGCAGTATCGGTCATAAACCCTACCTCCTCCATGTTAGCAGATGGGACATAGACCAAACTAAAGTACACGTCATATGATTTCTTTTTCATTTTAGGCAGTTCTTATTACAGTGTTTGTTCAAGTGTTCATTTATGCTGTAAGTTTTGCTTTAATTAGTTGTGATTCTATAAAAGTGGGTGAAACAACATCATTACAACTTGTAATTGATTGATTGAATGTGTTTATTGGCGTGACCTCGATACCACAGCCCCATCCCCCGTTCACTACTGTGCAGAATCTGGCTCCAAATAACATCAAATCCGCAAAATGGCATTTTTTGCTTAATTTTGTAAAACCATCGGAGGCGGAGACACATTGTCCATGTTTATGGTAGTGACATACGACCTGTGTGGTCATTGACGTTGGATGATTTGTTGGCTCCTACATATCTATTGAATTCAGATTTAAGGTGAACACAGAGAAATGCTCCTCTTTCAGCAGAATAACAAACGAACAGTCGAACTCTCCTGATCCATTGTTCTGCACAGTGAAACTTCGACATCCAAGTGAAGTAACAATATATGAAACACATTTCTGCCTGTAGGGGGGGGAGATTTTAAAGTGATTCACACGCTTTCAAGTTTCAAACACTCTCCGAAGCTGCCTTGAAATGGGACTGTTTTGGTTTGTTGTTTTGTTTCGTGTGGTCAGCTTTAATAAATGCCAGCGAGTGTGGATTCTAAGAATCAAAGCATAAACTGGGACTTCTCAAACTACTTCTGCAGCTAAATGTATTTCTCTGCTGTCCAGATGTATGGTCAGTTTGATCCAAACAGTCTTTGACAAAGTGCTGCTGAGTGCGTGGAGTCTGGCTGTGCCTCAGAGCTTTGGACCTTTGAACAAGGTTGTAACGAAACAGAAAAGCAGCAGATTCTGGGTAATGTCTATCACTTAAAGACCCATAATCCCATATCCTCCCAGCACGTATGAGTGCAATACAAAGTGAATTTTAAAGTTGACCCTCATTTGTTGTTGAGTTAAGCCTTTCCAGAAAATCCTAAAGGATTTATTCATCACAGTTCTATATGAATTATCTAAGTGTCTTGCAGCTATTAAAACCTGGAGAGCATGAAATCATCTGCTTGAACGGATCCTACACTGTAAACATGCCATTTCAACAGCAGGGGTCAACGTACAATGCACGGTTTCCCATGACAACATAAGCTGCTTCCTGTTCCTCCTTCCTAAGAACATCAGAAGTGATGACTTCTGAAAAGTGGTTTTGCCAAATAAGTTTCTCTTCACCCCCCAAAGTCGACATAACACTGTTACACCTCTATAATACACCTCTGTGCTTTGATAAAACCCATCTGACCTGTGTTCTGGCTTTAAGCTCGATACAAACTTTAAGCGATCCAACTTTGCAAGAAGGACATGACCTTGATTTTTTTTTTTTTACAAGCGTCTGACATTTAGCCTCGACAAGCATGAGCTGGTTTCCTGAATATCCCCTGTTCCAATTGATGGTGCCTTTACGGACAAAGAGACATACAGTGCCTTGCATAAGTATTCACCCCCCTTGGACTTTTTCCCATTATGTACTGTTACTAACTGGAATTCAAATAGACTTAAATAAACTTTTTCCCGTTTGATCAACAAAACATGCATAGTACTTTGGAGGTGCAAAATAAATTTTATTGTGACACAAACAATAATGAGAACAAAAAAGTTGACATCTGTTGGGTGCATAAGTATTCACCCCCCTGTGTCAATACTTGGTAGAACCCCCTTTCGCTGCAATTACAGCTGCAAGTCTTTTGGGGTATGTCTCTACCAGCTTTGCACATCTAGAGATGGAAAGGTTTGTCCATTCTTCTTGGCAAAAAAGATGAAGCTCAGTCAGATTGGATGGAGACCGTCTGTGAACCGCAATCTTCAAGTCTTGCCATAGATTCTCTATTGGATTGAGGTCTGGGCTTTGACTGGGCCATTTTAAGACATTAACATTCTTTAATCCAAACCATTCCTTTGTAGCTCTGGCTGTATGTTTAGGGTCATTGTCCTGCTGGAAGATGAACCTCCGCCCCAGTCTCAAGTCTTTTGCAGACTGCATCAGATTTTCTTCAAGGATTTCCCTGTATTTGGCTCCATCCATCTTTCCCTCTATTCTGACCAGTTTCCCTGTACCTGCTGAAGAGAAGCATCCCCACAGCATGATGCTACCACCACCATATTTCACTGTTGGGATGGTGTGCTCAGGGTGATGGGCAGTGTTGGGTTTTCGCCACACATAGCGTTTTGCATTGAGGCCAAAAAGTTCAATTTTGGTCTCATCTGACCAGAGCACCTTCTTCCACATGTTTGCTGTGTCTCCCACATGGCTTCTGGCAAACTCCAAATGGGATTTTTTATGGATCCCTTTCAACAATGGCTTTCTTCTTGCCACTCTTCCATAAAGGCCAGATTTGTGGAGTAGACGACTAATAGTTGTCCTGTGGACAGATTCTCCCACCTCAGCTGTGGATCTCTGCAACTCCTCCAGAGTAACCATGGGCCTCCTGGTTGCTTCTCTGATTAATTTTCTCCTTGTCCGACTCTTCAGTTTGGGTGGACGGCCTCCTCTTGGTAGGTTTGCGGTTGTGCCATATTCTTTCCATTTTCTTATGATGGATTTTATGGTGCTCAGAGAGATGTTCAAAGCTCTGGATATTTTTTTATAACCTAACCCTGCTTCATATTTCTCCACAACTTTATCCCTGACCTGTTTGGTGAGCTCCTTGGTCTTCATGATGCTGTTTGTTCAGTAATGATCTCCAACAAACTCTGAGTCCGTCACAGAACAGGTGTATTTATACTGAGATTAAATTGCAGACAGGTGGACCCTATTTACTAATTATGTTAGGGGTTTCACAGTAAAGGGGGTGAATACATATGCACTCAACACTTTTCAGATTTTTATTTGTAAATAATTGTGAAATCCATGTAATATTTCCCCCCACTTCCAAATGATGCACTATTTTGTGTTGGTCCATTACATAAACTCACGATGAAATCAATTTTAATCTGTGGTTATACCATGACAAAATGTAGAAAAGTCCAAAGGGGGTGAATACTTATGCAAGGCACTGTATGTCCATTACCATCACTGCCCACATACTTCCATGCTGCCTTTACGTTGGCATGGTTGTCAAGCAGCACAGCCACTTAAGGGCAGCTCAGAGTCAAGAGTTTCTCAGAATAATAACTATGGCAACAGTGGAGGGGGGAGGGGGGGGGGGGGGGGTTAAGAAAGAGGCAAAAGTGCCTCCTTGTTCCTTTTGATCGGATGAAGCAACATCATAAAGACATTTGTTGTTTCTTACCCAACTCAACCAAATTTATTTCTCGAGTCCTATAATCATCTGTTGAAATATTGGCTGCAGTGCCCCCAACAATTGGGTACTGCTCCGTTTTCATCTGTTTCGTATTCATCCGTAAGCTTTCAGGAGACTTTCACAAACATGGACAAAATGAACGCAGAGCACGGACAGAAGGCTTCGTCCATTTCTGTAGAAGTGTCTTGACATTGAGCTTAAAGTAGCCTTTAGGAGATGTGTACATCATGCAAACATGGCAGTCAAATTAATTGAGCTGTTATTACTAGAAAATGTACGTTTCTGCATTAGTTCTGAGGAATGAAGGCAGAGGAGTTGTGGTTACACTTCAGCAGGGAAAAGGTCTGGGCTTGATAATAAAAAACACTCTGGGAAAGTACATCAGAAGTTGAGTTTGGTGAATCCATGACAACGTGTGGTGGATAAAACATTCATCTGGCCGTAGGGTGGTCTGCCGCCCTGTGACCTCTCTCACACCATGTCCATTTTACTGCTGATCAGAGGTGACCAGTGTAGTCTGGCACAGTGACAGTTGGCTGTAATGCAACCAGACGTTTCCTCTGATAAGACCTGACCGCATCAGACAGCCATGAAGTGGGTTATAAAAGCCTGTCTCAGCAAACTCATTTACTGCATGCTGTTCATCTCAATGAGTCAGACTCCCTTTATTTGTCAGATGTAATATTCTGAGCACTTTTTTCCCCTCTGGAGAACGGCCTTGATGGCACAATAAGAGATGTGGTGGTCATCCCGTAAAACTTCCTCTTCCTTGACTCTGACCTTATGCAACCTTTTTGTTTGGTAACTTCATATTAACTGCAGTTCCGATGACGTGTGCATGGATGTGATTAATCCTGATGCAGTCGTGTCGCAGTTAGCGTTGCATGTACATTGTGGCAAAGGTCACCTGACGAAGAACCGCGTGAGCCATTCCTAAAAGTCCGCTTTGACGTGGTGCGGCCATCAATCAGGTTTGTGCTGAGCATGTGAAATGGTTCCACTGATCTACAGCCTGTCGTAGCGGTGTGACGGCTGACATGACATATTTTATGTTCTCATAGATAAATACTGCTGTGGGTGTGTGTGGGTGTAGGTGTGTGTGGGTGTAGGTGTGTGTGGGTGGGTGTGTGTGTGTCACTTTCTCCCGCTGAGTGGAGGGAGGAGCAATGTAGTTTGTTGGATGCAAGGTCAGCTGTTGGCCTAACTTATGTTTGGAATCATTCACAAACATTGTTATATTAGTATTGATAAAATGTCACCATATATTGAATATTGACCAATAGTGCTGTATATAGACTGTGTGTGTATATATATATATATATATATATATATATGCAATATTAACATAGATGGTCGACAACCTTTCAAAGATCTGTGTTTTTAATTACAGCTTAATCAGAATCACTGGACATTGGAACAAAGATAATATCACCATGATTGATGAAATGTTTAACGTCTGTCTGATTCATGCAGGATTTAAGAGCCTCTGGACCATATATGGCCTTTGCGACAATTTGAACTGGCCAATACAAAAACGCAACTCAGAAATCCCCGAAATGATCATGACAGATTTCTGTGAAACTTTCATGAAACAGCAGATAGATGTCCTTCAGGGTTTCTTCCGGCTGTATGCCTGCCATGTCACGGCCAGGGAGAAAAAAAACGAATATGTAGCAATTATCTGTCATCACTGCGGAGCACCATGGCGACTGTCAAGAAAACCATTTATCCCTTCCTTATACAGATCCCGGAATCTGTACTTTGTGTAGGCCGATGCAGAGTACCATTCGGATACCAGTGCTTTTAGAAAAATTACTTATATAATACATTTTAACAGCTGTATGCGACTAACCTTGAATGGAAGTTATGATTGATGTAATTGTTTTGCCTGGCTCAGGTTAAACCCTTTGAAAAATGAATGTCATAGAACTTATTATATTATGTCGTTTGACTGAAAACAGAACACAAATAAATAAATCTAGGAATCTACATAAATTGCTTTGTTTAAATAGCTCAAAACTGAAGTCTTGCATGCGGAACACTTCGCCATTTTACATGTAGTTGTGAAATATTGACAAATTACTGGCATTTTAACTTGCTCTGGCTAACGCTACACTACCAGAAATGTGTTCTTCTTTGCCGCACTAAAAGCAGTACTTGTCAGTGGCAGTAAAGCACAACTGCAGTTTTGGAGAAGTAAAGAAGAAGTGATTTCCAGGGGAGGCAAATTACAATATTATCTGGGTGAAATTAATACAATTTAAAGAGGTGGTATCTATATATATATATTGAAGAAATTGTACTTTCTTGATTCTTGTTGTTCTGGGTTTGTACCCTCATGGTTGAATGCACTTAATGTAAGTCGCTTTGGATAAAAGCGTCAGCCTAATGTAATGTAATGTATTTCTGATGCTGGTATCAGAACATTTCAAGTGTTTTCAAAGAGAAACGTATATAAAAAACTAAAATGTTTTGCTGAACTTAAAAGACAGGACTGCGTGCCAAGTTTGCAGGGATGTGGTGACGGTGATGAAAAAGGTCATTGCAGCTAAACTGGATGAGCTGCGAGGACGAGCAGCTTTCATAAGACCACATTCTGACCACATTGTTCCACATACACACCTTCACGTCATGGCTTCGTGTGACTAGTATGAACAGAATAAGTGTGGTCATAAAACTGCAGATGGTTCCCACAACCAACCCACTCCACCCATTCGCTTTCTACACTATATGTAATGATCTTAATACAGTTTGAAAACACAGCATTTAGCCCTTTAGCTGCATAGTTCCGATATCACATTGCAGATTATTTGTATTTAGTATTTTAGTATGTTGTGCAAGTATTCCTCGGCTTTACTGTGCTCAAAATTGGGCTGATGCCAAAATAAAAGAGCTGCGTAGCTTGCGGGGATAAGAAGTCATCCGTTGGCAGCTGTCAGAGGTGGGAAGAAATGTTGTGATAAAATAATAAGCCTCTGAAGTGCACGGAGGGATAAGCAGGCAAAAATGGCAGAAAATTAGAAAGTGTCACACCTCAGAAAGAAAGAACTGTTGAAATGGTGTCGAGGGCTGCGTCAACCGCATAAGCCGCCGTGTCTGTTTCTAGTTTTGTCGGCCTTTAAGCCACATCGGCTGTCTTCACTGGAGAAGTTAATATAAATGTGTCAAAGTGTCTCCTGTCTTCTAATGAGAAGCCTCTTTTACTGTGACCCTGACACTGGTCCTTGGCTGTGTGTGTGTGTGTGTGTGTGTGTGTGTGTGTGTGTGTGTGTGTGTGTGTGTGTGTGTGTGTGTGTGTGTGTGTGTGTGTGTGTGTGTGTGTGTGTGTGTGTGTGTGTGTGTGTGTGTGTGTGTGTGTGTGTGTGTGTGTGTTTTGCCTCCTACCTTTTTCGCCCTAATGTCGGCGCTGCATGCCGCTGACACGCTAACGAGCATCCTGCTGGACGCGATGAGGCTGGAGTGGTGTGAAGTGGAAGCAATTGTGCGCTGAAACACAAGTACTGTATGCACACGTTCACCTCTTCAAGCGCGTTGACACGTGCACGGACGTACACATGCTACACACTCGCATGTGATAGAAGTGGTGGTCGTACGCACACAAAGTGAGTCAGAGAGCATCCTTGGCAGAGACAGTCACGACATTCACGGAGTCAGAAGGTTGTTTCAGGGTCTTTTGGCCTCACTGCAGTACAGGAGCTGGCAGTTTCATCCAATTTTTTATCCACGCTGTCTTTTTTTTTTTTTGGGGGGGGTTACCAAGTGCAAACTCTGCACAAGAGCACAATACCTGGCCGGCTCCCCGTGCTGGGGTGTGGGAGAGTTTGGAGAGTTGAAGGGGCTGAGGATGAGGATGAGGGTGGCTGCAGTGGGAGTTCGGCCACTTTTCCCTCACCACTTTGTCTTGCTGGCAGCAAAACTGTATTAGCGGGACTGTTTTTACTGCAGTGTACACTTTGTGTGCTCGGGCAGGAGTGAGACATCCCTTTTTTTATTTTTTTATCGTTGTTTGGCATTAAACCTCACTCATCACCTTCAGAATCTTCTCTCTCCCTCCTTACATGCTCACATAGCGTTTCCTCTCCTTCTCTTCTCTCCCTCCTCCCCCTTCCGTCTGGCCCTTCTCCATCCTCTCAGTCTACCCCCTCCATCTTCATCCTCTTCTCTCTCCTCCCACCTTTCCTCTGTCCGTGCCATTCTCCCTCCCTTTCTCTTATTCTTTGTCTTCCCCTCTTTCTTTCTTTTTTTCCTTTAACGCATCTGCCTTCTGTCATCCTTTTCAATCCCCCCTCTCTCTCTTTTCTTTCTGCCTTCTCCTTCCTTTCCCCTCTCCTCCATCAGTTTCCCCCCCCTGCCTCTCAACCAGCGGCTGCTCCTCCGCTTTTGTTCATCCATCACATTTGCCTACAAAGAGACAAGGACGCTTAGGGGAATCCAAGTCACTATTCACTCTACTGTAGCCTTATTATAAAGAAGTGCATTCTGTGAAAATGAAAGTGTCTTCCTGGTATAGAAAATTAGCTTTAGCGTGTGATGGAGCAGGGGAGCTGCGATATTGTAACATATAATGCTGTTAAACCAGCTTAATGCCAGACTGTCGTCCTCATTATTATGGTCTGTGATCTCTGGGTATTGGTTAATGAGCAGATAATGCTCTTACAGATCTCTCCGACTTTGATGTACAGGTACGACAAAACCTTTTGAGCAGGAGAGTTCTTACATCTAAAGCCTCGGAGCTACGCAGGTTTAAACGAAAAAACTTCATATCCCGTGATATTCCTACTTTCTCCGATTCCAGCCAGATGTTTTCTTTCAGCGTGTGATGAATTTTTAACTGCTCTGCAACATTATTCTGTTTCTTCATCAACTCTAATAGCCAGCTTGAGTTTATTGTTTGTGAAGGCCCTTTTTAGGAAGATGAAAGTCCTGATTTTTTTTTTCTCACGCTGTGCTCTGGGGTTTATGTGAAAACATCAAACGCGCTTCAATTATTTTATTCCCCCCCCCCATACAGTAGAATTTATTAGCATATTCATCATTCGCTCACCATTCACATGTAGGATATTATGAAGGCTGTATTATGTTATTTCATGCTCTGTGCCAGCACTGATGTTGTGCTGCTTACAGCTCGCTACATCTTTAGTCTGAACAAAAGTTGATTAACAGTAAAATGAGGAACAAAATCTACGGACTGGTAAAAGAAAAGTGTGTGTGTGGGTGTGGGTGTGTGTGGGTGTGGGTGTGGGTGTGACAGCAAGCTTAACCTCTTTCGATGTGCAGTTTGTAGTAAACCTTTTTGTGAGGTTTATTACAAATCATGTTTTGTTGTAGTTGTACTCTTTTGACTTCACCTATATCCTTCACTTCTACTTAAGTTTGCAGTTTTCATTGTTTCCTAGAATGGCTTTCAATTGCCCTTTAGAGAAGGACGGCCTCTCTGCTTTATGTAGCTTGAGATGGATCAGTCGCAGTGCAACAATGATGTAAAAAGGTTTCTGGTGAGAGTAGATTGAGATCAATGTTGTGGTGTACTCTGCCTTGTTTGAATATAAAGAAGAGAAATGTCTTTCACAACAGTGAAAAGCTGTGGCTGCATCTCTGCGGCTTGAGTCCAAGTAGAAATGAACATTATTGCGTCGGCCAGCGTTGCCAGATGGGAAATGTATGTATCATACCGGATACCGCTTAAGATGATTGTATTTTGAGGAAAATGATTGTACGCAGTGGGATGGGACGCTCAATACCGATGTCTCGAAGCTGTGTCAAGATTCTGAAGAGCAGTTGTTTTGAAACACTGCTCCGAAATGTGGTTAAAAACGGTCCGTCCATGTGACCATGGCTAAGTGATGCTTGTCGTCGTGCTCGAGAGTCAGGTCTCGTTCTTCATCACAAGTATGATCGGCTGGAAAGACGTCACGTGAGAAGAGATGCGTAAACACAGACGTGATCCAAATTTTATTATCCAGATACAACTGATAATAGTAAGTGTCACAAATCATGGAACTTTCTGCATTATTGATTGTACAGATCGTGCAAACTAGTGAGTGTAGAAAGAAGGTTAATAGAGCTGGTGTGTGTTGTTACAGACTGAGTATGTGTTGCAGGTATCTGGGACACGTTCCTTATTTTACCCAACTGTCTGTGAGAAAATGACATGCACACCACCACATAGTGCTGTGCGACATGACCAACCTTGCATGTGCAATATATGTTTTTTCATTTCCAGATAATGATACATTTCACAATATAGAACATTTTCTGTGAAAAGTTGTAAAAGTTGTAGTTTTACTTTGTGGATTTGGGTCATGTAAGCTGCAATGACAATGGTCCAAATCTAGTTGTCTGTTGTACACCACCCGTTAGCTGAATCTGACTCTTCTGGACTGCTGCTTAAACCAGGTACTCGATGGGCTGAAAGTTAATCAGCAGCCATTTGAATTACTGAATAACTGCTATGCACTGATGCAGTGAGGGTTTTTCATGGTTTCACCCACTTTTAGCATGGGTCTGGTTCAGGAAGTACATTTTCAATTCATTATCTCCATTGTTACAGAAAATCCTTATAAGAAGTTAAAGGCCTAGAACCAGGGCGAGCGGCAACAAGATAAATCATGACTATCAAAAATTTGATTTGGAGAGAAACAAATATTGGAAAATGGGCGAAGATATAAGACTGTATACATAATTATTTTAAGATTGAACTACGCATCCCATAAACCATTGTGAATGATCCCTCTCCAAGGACTTCCAGTGCTTCTTCTTGACTTTAACCTTGTTGTAGTCATTTTCACCCCCTTGGACTCTTTTCCTCATCTCATCTCTGTGGGTAAACATAATGCAACACTGAACTATCTGACCACAGCCAAGAGGATTTTTGTGGTTGTGTTAAACATTTCCATGGTAACAGCGAGCCCCACCAATGAGAGATGCTGCTATTACACCTGAGGATTGTGGGTCGTGTAGTACTCCTCTTCGACATCGTGAATAAAACATGATTCTCTTAAAAACGCAGTTGATATAATACAGACTTGTGGCTTCTACAGGCGCATATAACGTCTCTTCACAATCTTGTAGCTTGTGGCGAGTCTACCTTGGATGGTTATAACATCATGGCTGATAATACAAACCTCTATTTAGAAAATGAATGGAATTTTTACTATAGGAACCACACTGATGAGCTCTCTAATCACAGTATTATGGGTAAACTCTACAGATGGACATTACATAACATACTCCTGCTCTCTCGTTCCATATTTCCCATCTTCACTGTTGACTATAGAAATACAAAGACCTGAATAACTGAATCTTCACAGACATGATTATCTGGGGGAAAAAAATCATAATATATGTAATAGAATATTACTTTTTAATGGAGCTCTCGTTTAAAGGGTTTTTCCTTCACTCTTCAAACACCAATATCAGTGTACACTATGACTAGGTCTGCCTGTTTTAGATTGGTTATCTTTAAATACCTCTCAGGCAGCATTGAGCAGTATGATGCTGGACCTGTAACTGGCCTCTCTCCCTCTGTAGTTAAAAGGAAAAATGCAGCACTATGTTTTAATAGGCTCACCGGAGCCCCGGGGAAATTGGAAAGGCTTGTCAATTATAAGGATATATTATAGCGCTTGATCCGGCCGCTTCTCATCTACCAGTCCTCCCACAGCAGCGGCATGAGGAAGATCATTAACTACGAGGTGATGCGGGCCCTGATTCAGTGACACCGATTTCTGCTCTCTGTCCAAGAGTCAAGCGATTGTGTGAGGGGAGGACAGGGTCCAGTGAGTGACAGAATGGAAAATGTGAGAAAGAACGGCTCAGCGCGACGGCCTTGGTGAGGAGCCAGGAGAGACGGTGGAGAGCGAGGGGGAAAGCTGGCGTCAGCAGCACATGAGATGAGTTGACTCTGTTGGCGCTGTGCGCTCAGGGAAAGGAGTAGTAGGAACGTTCACATATGGGCAACCCTCCCCCCTCAAGTCCTTTTCCTCTCAGCCTGCAGCGATGGCTCCCATGACAACGAAACCAGTCCTCAGTGTTTCTGTGACAACAAACCTTCAGTCCTGTGCATTTTCCAGCAGCTGTTCGGGTATTACCTCTTGGTAGCACAACTGGAGTTTGTCCCCGACAATTTCCATTATTGGTTTTCATCACACTTTCCTGGCTGACCACGGAGGTGTTGGTGTGGAAGGAACACACGCACATCAATAACCTCAGTGACAGATTTAGATAGGATCGACTGCTCACTCAGTGGTGCAGTTTTACTCAGATGAGACCTAGTGAGAGTGGTTTATGTGTCTCGGTGTCAAAGCCACCACTTCCTCCCTTCTTTTTCTTATCAGTTTTTAATATTTGAATTCAGGGAATAAGAGTAGATGATAACAATCTTTTTTGTGCATAATATAAAATAATTTAAATGGCAAAGAAATGTTAATGTTGTCTTATTAAAGGTGGCTGGAGTTCTGCTTTGAAGTTTAAATATATCTTTAGGCGACACTGTAGCTTTAAAGATACAAAATGTGCATTAATTGCTTTTGTTAACAGTTTAGATAAAAACATCAACTAAATTGAACGAGGAAGCATCAGTGTCCCAATCTGCTATCTGCCCCTGCAGCAGGCCTCTGAGGGCAGTCAAGGATGCTGCAGTTTAATGTTGCATGTCCTTCCATTTGAAAAAAGGGATTCAGGCCTTCCTCCACTTCTAGGAAAACAAAAATCTTAAAGATAGACACTCCATGTGTCCCTGAACGCACCTTGCCCCCACGTGACAGTGGGGTTAGAGTCCCACAGCGAGGCCTGATGTGGCAATACATCACACAGCTACAGATAACCCGAGGGGCACCACACTGGTGTCGGGCAAGGACAGCTGGAGGACAGTGTGGGAGGGAGGACGAGGGATGAGAGCGGAGGGCAGGATGGATGGCTGACAAAGTCACACGGGTTCGGACAGGAAGTGGCCACTCTCGCTTAGTTTCCTGTTAGGAAGAGCTTAAAGGGTCACGGGGATAACATCAACAACTCAGAAATACTGTAGGTGGCCGTGTGTGTGTGTGTATACAGTATAAATACATGCTGTAAATTAAAGTTAAGGGTGTTTATTTTTTCCTTTATCTTATTTATAGCCATCAATAAATAAAGTCATCTGGAGAAAAATAAGTACAAAAGCCAGTGTCTGTGGCCCTCACTGTAATAAACACGACCAATCATTTCCTTTGGGTTGGCTGGCGTACCTGTCTGTCATTAACCATCCTGCCTGCGTGCACCCACCCTGCACATGCTGTCACTGCACGGGGCCGGAAGCTTCAGCCAGAGAGACGCACACCGCTGAAACAGAGGCGACAGCCAGAAGTTAGCTAGCATGGGGGGTAGCAACTCTGATTTGTTAGAGCTTTGGTGCTTATTTGTATAATTTTATTTTTCATAACAATAATCCTTTAATAATACAATATAATAATAATCTTGTTTTCAAATTCACAAATGCTTAAATAAACACAAGTTAGCCAAACTTATTTGGACGATAAAACAAAGGTTAAAATTAAAATGATGACCAAACCAGTCCATTATAAACATGGAAAAGTTCACACACTGGCTTCCTGGTTCAATTTTAAAGGAATGATTTATAATTTGAAAAATATTTACACTTATTCACTTCCTTGCTTAAGTAAGCGGCCCACTGGCTAGAGGAGCTCAACATGCAGGCTGCAAACACAAGGAAACATCCAGCTTGAGATCTTAAGGCTCAGTTGCTAACATGTTGCATCTTGTAAAGTTAAACTGAATCTGCAGTTTGGGCCTTTACATAAAGTTAGGTGCAGCAGGTTTGTGTATTTCTTGCAGTTTGTGTTTATCCAGTAACTTGAGCAAAATTATGACTTTTCCCCTTTTTGTTTGTGGACTGATTAATACGCTGAATACAACTTGTTGATTAGGAAACTTTAGAGGTATTGGACAGAGCCAGGAGGTTTCTAATCACCTATCCTTCCTCTAGCTCCATATTTAACAGATATATCACAGTGCTATCTATTTCCCTCATCTACCTTTCTGCAAGAAAGTGAATCAGCGTATTTCCCTAAATTACTCCCACAAATGTTGAGAGAGTACATTCTGTGAGGTAATGTTTGCTAGTTCACAAACTGCCTGGTCACTTTTTGGTCACTTTTTTTATGTCGCATCAGTGACGTCACCATGTTGCAGATTTCACTAAAAGAGGCCCAACCCCAATATCCTTTGCCAAAACACCCTTTTCCAAAATGTATATGCTTTGTTCAGAGTTGCATATCATATGAAACCCAATATGCGAGAGGCTCATTTAAGTTGCTTGTCAATCTTTTTCTTCATCCAGGTGGGTAGACGATCTTGTTCATGAGGAGATGTTACTATTGATCGTGGGCAGAAACATGCGTCAAGTGTCAAACCTTACTCATCCCTCAGGAGACACAGCAATAAAGGGTTCCGACATGACACCGTCAAAGAGCCTATACGACAATAAAAGTAGAGAGAATCGATGACTTTCAGGAAATCAATGAGAGTTTTATTTTGAGGTCTTTTAGGGAAATCATTATTTTCATTATCATCTCATATCAAATCCGATAATAAATGTTTTGCGCAGGTATGGATGCAACTGGCAAAGAAAGTTGTGCATGGATGCCTGCCGGAAGAAGTGAGAGACACGGGCATCTGGCTCACTGAGCAGGCAACAGTGTGTGTGTGTGTGTGTGTGTGTGTGTATGTGTGTGTGTGTCTGTGTGTGTGTGTGTGCGCTTCTCAGCAGCTCTAAATGAAATTAGCCATCAAGCTGAGTCCTTTAGCAGCCGTCTGCAGCAGTGACTCAAGGTCAGACTTGCTGATTCTGCTGATGCATTTTATTCTCTGGAGCCAACACCAGGCAGCTGGGTGAGGGGTTACTGCTGCCGACCAACCCTTCCACTCATTCCCGCATCCATTCATCCTCTGCGCATACTCACGTCCCTCCATTATCACCGTGGTCCTCCCTGGCAGGAGAGTGTGCATTTACCCGTTAAATTAGGTGGGGGCGGTGGGAGGGGGTGATGTTCTCTGCCAGAGTGCCTGCAGATCCTTGTTGACGTGCGGCGGGGAGATGGATTGGCTAAGGTGTCCTGATGTCCCACGTGACTACAGTAATTGTGGTATAATGGAGGTGGGAGCTGAGTGGCCATCAGCAGGGGGACAGAGGTCCAGAGCTGCCGGCTCCACGTCTCACTCCTTCTTGTCACCAAACAGAACAGAGTGCTGTGTTATGCAGCAGGGGATTGTGGGTATGATATCTGGGTTCAGTGCCAGAGACTCTGGAGGTGAGGGGATCTTTCAAGCCGGTGCGCCGCAACTAAAAGCCACTGTTTTAGTTTGCAACCATATTCCCTGGAGCAGGTAGTGAAGTGTCGCACCTTATCTCCATCAGCTGCTCAAGTTGCTGTCTCAACACTTGTTAGCTGACTTGAGGAGCTTGCAACTGAAGCAGTTTTTAAAGCGCCTCAGGCTGGTGTCACCAGTGATCAATCTAATGATGCCTTCTCTTTGTTGATCGTTTAAACGATTATTCCTTTACTTTGTTAATTGTCAAATACATTTTTAATGAAATGAAATAATCATCATGCATCAGATTCCTTTTTCAATCTGTCCATAGCAAGTCACATAAAGGGATGAAACAGTTACAGGGTCTCATGGTATAATATGGTAAAATTCCTGTCGGTTACATACTGTTTTGTTGATACTGTAACAGCAGGAGACAATATTTTGTCCTGACTCTCAGACATTTGTGGATGATTATTCTTCACTTAATGTAAGAAGTTGTTTATTTGTTTTGTGTTATTTCACACATCATTGGGTTTGTTTACATATGGTTGTAGTGTTCTGAAGTCCACATACTTTGTTCATTATGGCTGTATAATTGTTATGTCAAATTTTGTGAAATTACTTCAGTTCGTGTATCAGTACTTTTTGAACATATTCAGCACATTTAAACATTACAATGATAATACTGATAACTGTTATAATTTTGGTCACTACAATCATGATAGAAAGTTTTCACACTGGTTTATCTCTAGTCAGTATTTTGCTACAGTACAGGTTAAAGGACTGCAACAGTTAAACAGCTGCCTAAGTCAGAACCATTTTCTGTGGACAAAGAAATCTGTGATGTCATCAGATGTCAAAGATAAACTACATAGACAATCTGCACTAAAAAAGCGTTGCAGTAGTTTATCATTGGTCTAATCCTCTGCACATTGATCATTAGTGGTCCAACTTAAGACTCACAAGTGGAGTTAGTCATATACATGCTGTCACAGTGACCCTCCTCATGTTCCTTTTCTCCCTTGTCCTTTGCTTTCAGGCACCATGAGACCAGTGCAGAGAAACTTCTACGAGCCCTCGTCAGCCCCGGGTAAAGGCGTGGTGTGGGAGTGGGAGAACGACAACGGCTCATGGACGCCCTACGACATGGAGATCTGTGTGACCATCCAGAACGCCTACGAGAAGCAGCACCCCTGGCTGGACCTGACCTCTCTGGGCTTCTGCTACCTCATCGACTTCAACAGCATGTGTCAGACCAACAGGCAGAGCCAGCGCAAGCGACGCCTGCGGAGACGCATGGACCTGGCCTACCCGCTCATCATGGGCTCCATCCCCAAGTCGCAGTCCTGGCCTGTAGGAGCCAGCTCTGGCCAGCCCTGCTCCTGCCAGCAGTGCATCCTGGTCAACAGTACGAGAGCCGCCTCCAACGCTATTCTGGCCTCTCAGCGGCGTAAGCACTACGGAGGGACGGCGGGCAACACGGGCGCTACAGGAGCCCACACTGTAGTGCGGCAGAGCAATACTTTCGCCGGGACCTCCCTCTGGTCTCCGACATCCGCCTCCTCCGGCACCAACAATAATAACATAAGTGTGGGAGGTGGGCAAGCCAAAGCTGAACAGGTGCAGTTGCCACTGTACACTGCCAACTTCCCCTGTTCCCCTGTGATGCCATCTCTTTCATCCGCCCACGGCCACCACGCTCTCACCATCAACGGACAGAACAACCTGAACCGGCCTGGCACCCAGCGCATTTCCATGGGCACCGCCAGAGGAGCCATCCCACCAGGGTAATTAAGTTGAATTTACAGTTCAGCTTAGCGAAGAGACAACCTCCCTCTCTGCTTGTCTGCTTCACAAAGCTTCAGCCTGCATGTGTCTGGTGTTTTGTTCTCTGTCATTTTCTGTCTTTCTCTCCCTGCTGATTTATGACGTGCTGATCAGATCTGCAGAAATAAAACCTCTGGTCCAGCTGATTCTCCTTAAACTGAGGAGGAAGAACCCCGCTCTTCCATAAGTGTGCCTGCTATGGTTTCTGCTCCGTAATGAGCTTATGTCGGCACCAACAGGCGCAAAATCCTGCAGCTCCTCTGGATCATTGGGTCACTTCTGCTTTGAACTAATTTGTGACTATCACACTGCGCTGTGGTTGTTGTGTCACAGTGATGTAAAAGAGTCTGACATCGTATATGTGGAAGATCTGGATGTGTGTGTGTGACTGTGTGACTGTGTTTGTGTTGTATGGCGCGGGTGTGTGTGAAGCGGGGGTTCTGGTGTAGCTGTGGAAACCTATTTGCCATGGAGGCAGAGCTCCACTGGGGAAGGATGAATAATGGATCAAGGAAAAATGGGAGCTTCAGCAGAGCGCTCTGACCTCAGAGCGATTCAGCGAAAGGAGCCGAGGAGAAGAAGTGTGTCTTCTGTTGTAACTGATACTTCAGTCCCCTATCCTGCTTTCTTTTACCAAAATAAACCCTCTCCTGATCTAATTTGATTCCATTTTGCTCTCTCCGCTCATGGGGAGAGGCACACTTACTGCATGTTTGAATAATACTGTCCTTCACCCAGGCACACACGCTTTTGCTCTCTGTGGCCTAATTCTGCACAGGGAAACGTATTGCTCCTCATAGCAGGCCGTGTTTCATCTGCCGGAGTGATCCGTGCAAAAGGACTACACGGCGGAGAAAGCCAGGATGGGATGGACCCACTCAGGGATGTTTCCTCTAGGTTCTAAACAGCTCAGTGAAAGCTCATGTGCACGTGGAGTCGTGGATGAAATGTGACTTTTTCACCTCGCACCACAAAGGGCTGTATAAGGGAGGCAGAGAGTGCGAGCGAGAGAGAGGAAGAGACGGGGGGTGAGGGTGAGGCAAAGTACGCCGGTTCCCAGGCGAGTGGCTCGATACACAGGATGAGTGTGGTTAACATACAAACAGCAGGACATGAGAGATCACACACACACGCACACACACATGTGAACTCCCTCGCATGTTCCCGCAAGCGTGCTACAGACAGATAACAGAGGAACCCACACAAAAACATCAGATCTGTTTTTTCACACACCCACTCCGTAATATAACTGGTGCATGGTGCAAGGAAGGTATTTGGCACAGTGCAGCTTGTTTACACGAGTTACATACATGATCACAGGTCTGTTTTTTACCAGATTAATATAACTATTCATTATGATTAGTATAAAAATAATCCTGCATATGATTGATTTCATATTTGCATAAACCAACACAGCACAGTGTGTGTTTTTACGACCTGTGTATCATTCATGATGGTAAGGCTGCGGTTCAGATATTGATTGTTTTATTTGTCCCTGGAAACCAGTTGTTGTGGGCTGCAACAGGGGGGAGACTGTGTGTGTGTGTGTGTGTGTGTGTGTGTGTGTGTGTGTGTGTGTGTGTGTGTGTGTGTGTGTGTGTGTGTGTGGAGGGGGGGGGGGGGGGGGGTTGCTACATGCATCTGTCTTGCGAGCACAACTATTAGAATTGGCACCATCTGCTGGCTTGTGTCAACACATCAGTTGATCCTATTACCAGGGCGACACAGCCCACTACATCACCACCTGCCTTCACGTGTTGCCTGCTGTAAACTGAGGACCCGTGGTTAGTGAAACAAGGCCGTGTGTGGTGATGACTGACATTTATCTTGAATGATTTGTATTATTAAGGTCACACTGCAGTGTTCACATTGATGCGTATCAGGAGACATTTCGATTATTTTCATAATGAATTACTATGATTCATATTTTCCTCATTAACAGTTTGGTCCACAATCCAACAGAACATTGCAAATTTTTTCTATATGTATAAATATTACGGCTGGACAATAAAACAATAGCAATAATTCTCGCCATACAATTTTCATTAATTGCAATGTAGGAAAAGTCCAGGAAATATCAATACAATACACAGTGAGGAGGTTTAACACATAATTGATCAAACTTAGATTATAACATGTTTGCAGTTTATCATATGTTTGTCATTCTCATCTCATAAAGAAGAGTTTAAAACCACAACCTTTGCTCAGAGGCAAAAATCTGTCTTTAAACTTACAAAAAATAATAATGTAACATTTATCGTGATAATTATCGATATCGACTCTTTCCATTTTTTATATCTTGATATATCTTTTGGCCATATCATCCTGCCCTGTTGATCAAGCGTTTAATGATTGAGCAGAAATATCATATATGAACAAGTGTTCCACCATGTGACCTCAATTTATCTTATTACAAGGTGGAATATTGTAGTCTTACTTGTTGTTATTCTTTTAGACATGATGTGTAAACCACAGTTTCTCAGTATGAGATTCCTTGTTCTGAAATGAGATGAGAAGTGATGAACTTGAAGTTTCTGTCCGTTTAAGAAAGATAAACAGACACATTATGTAGTAGGATCAACAGAGGGAAAAATTTCACAAGCTCTATGGGGGAATTTTTGTGTTTTCAGTTCTGTTCCGTCAGTCAAACCACATCCTCTTGTCTCCGAGTTGAGATCTGCGCTGCTTGTCTTTTGACAGAATTAACTGTGTAGCGTTTCTCTCTGCGAAACACCTAAAGGTATGGAGACAGGGGAAAGATTAAAGGGAAGAAGAAGAAGAAGAAGAAGAAGAAGTCCAGTCTTCTTCAGACAGAAGGAGATAAAAGCTTCGGAGCAGAGTGTGTTTACATGCGCGTGCCGCTGCTGGCTGTGTTTACGAGCTGCTCGTGTTCACACTGCTCGTTTTTTGAGTTTTGACTGGAGGGCTGTGAGTGGAGTGCAGAGATCATTACTCTTCAGTGGGCTGCTTCAGCGCTCAGCTGTGGCGCTCCCCCATAAGACAAAAATTAATATTGAAATTAATGAATAAATCATGAAGAGCTCATCCGGACCAAACTGATGCAATTTGGAAATTCTTGGTGTCATTATTGCTTATTCTCAAGGCATTTCAGGTGCATTGTAAAGTGTGTTACCCCCAAGTTGTATTACACACACACACACACACACACACACACACACACACACACACACACACACACACAGTTGTAGCGGGGGGGTAGGGTTTGCCTCTACCTCAGCTCCCCACATCAATATGCAATTAAGCACTCATGCCGCTCCCTCGCTCCGACCCCCCTCTCACTGTCTTTGTGGTGCATAATAAACAGATGAGGAGATATTAGTCCACCGTCAGCACTTTCCTAACTAGGCCTAATGTGGTCTCTCTCTATTTGGGGAATCACATTGCTCTCAGTCTGATTAAGTCCTCCAGGCAGACAGGAGGTTCCCTCAGGAGAGGAAGGATGATGCTGAGCAGGAGTCAGAGGAGGGACAGCGACCCTCATGCTGTGACCTGACCCGATGACGGCGAATGTTAGCTAATCGAGGGGCTGGATTTGTCATTTACCTGCATAGGTTTTAGGTCAGACGTTACAACTTAAGATGTGAAAAATTGTGCCGTATGAGATTCTTTAGACCCGAGTGTCTTATATCAAAGATTCAGGTGTAGCCAGGCGTCACCTTTTTATGTCTCTGTGCCGGCAACAGCAGAGGCAAGAGGCTTTATGCTTTCATCTGTCCGTCTCATACTTGTGAACACGATATCTCAAGAACGCCTTCAGGGAATTTCTTCAACTTTGACAGAAATATTCATTTTCACTCCAGAATTAACTGATCTGATTTGGGTGGTCAAATGTTGAAGGTTCATTTAACCTCATAAATCAACTTTTTTAGCTTTTTGAACCCGATATCTCAGTAACACCTCCTTGGATTCATGAACTCATTGGAACTTGGTATTCAAAAGTCATGGTCACAGACATGATATATTAAGTCTTCCTTAAAGTAATTTCTTCAAATTTTGAGCAGTTGTCACTTGGACTCAAAGATGAACTGGTTAGATATCAGTGGTCAAAGGTCATGGTGACCTCACATTAGTCTGGAAATGCAGTATGTAGACTGAAACTGCACTGGCTTGTGGACGCATACAAGCGCAGGACAGTAAGTGTAGGTTTTCATGTAGAGAAGATGGACAGAAGGGAGCAGAGAACACAGGTCAGAGGGAAGATTAGAGTTGGCAGGGCGAAAGAAATGCAGTGGTGACAAGTTCAGTCCAAGTTGTTTTTTTTTTCTTTTTAGAAAGTGCCTCGTAAAAACTGAAGTGCTGGACCTGCAGTGTTGCAGCAGAGATGCAAAACGTCTGTGCTTTTCATGGTGATGAAAAAGGAATAATCTGTCATAAGATCTGAGAAGAGAGCATGTCATTGAGGATGGGAACTGGATTCCATCTCTTAGCATTAAAGGGGACATAGCATGCAAATTCCACTTTGTTAGTGCTTCTACAGGTTAATGTGGGTATCTGGCATGTCTACCAACCCAAAAACTCTGGGGAAAAAACACTCGCGCGTTTTGTTATAGTTCCTCTAAGTCAGAAACGTCATGCTTGAGCGACTCGATTGCGCTTCCTGGGTATTGTGTCGTAACAAGGAACTGGAAGTCTCCCTACATGGTCTTGGCCCCCCCGTCCCCCCACACTCGTTACTTCCGGGTTTACACCGGAGGCAGCGAGACTGCGAGGCAGCGCAGCGCCGTTCCCAAGCACGCAGCCGGGCTGTTCACACGGGACGAGCATTTCTCCGCTGGTCAGCCCGCGATTCACTCACATGTGGCATTTGTCTGGATCGTTGGGACCGGGAGGCTGCAGCAGCTGCTCGGGAGCGACCGCTCGCTCTCCCGTGCGTGAGCTGGAATTTGTGTCAGCGCCACACAGCCAACAGTGTGGAGGACTTCCGCAGTGTTCAGCGCTACTGTAACCCCCGAACCCCGACATTCAACGGGTACAACAACAAGCGGAGAAAGCAGAATCGCGGGCTGGGTTACAGTAGTTACGCCGGGGTACAGTAGTTACGCCGGGGTACACCGGACGCAGCGAGGCTGCGAGGCAGCGCAGCGCCGTTCTCCAGCACGCAGCCGCCTGGCATTTCTCCGCTGGTCAGCCCCATAGACTGTATATATAAGGTCAGCCCGCGATTCTGCTTTCTCCGCTTGTTGTTGTACCCGTTGAATGTCGGGGTTCGGGGGTAAATGATGGTCTTCATAGCCCCCCCCCCCCCTCTCTCTCTTTCTCTCTCTGTCTGTCTGCTTGTGTGCTTGTAGTGGATGGGCAGAGGGGGACATTTAATTATGTGATTGGGAAAATTAAAACTCCAGGACAACAAGGGGAATACAAAGTATGGGATGCATATTTGATAATTTATATCATATAAAATATGTATTTTATATCGTTTAAAATCATGGGGGGAGAGGGGGGAGCTGGCTCATTAGCATTTAAAGGAACAGGCACTCAAAACAGGTCACTCTGTGGAGGGCTGTTTTATACAGGGTAAAAAGGGTGCTGTTTTATATGATCCTTGTGGTATTTTGACCAAAGTATGTTACAGACATTTCATTAAGACCCCAAGGAACCATATCAACTTGTGGTAAAATGGGCATGCTATGTCCCCTTTAAGACAAGAGATTAGTTTTGATAAAGGACTGTGATGCGCTGCTAGATTTTTTCCCAAATCAATGACGTTTTCTTCAAATAAACGCCACTTGAGAGAAGGGAGGAAACACGGAGCAAGAGGAAAGAGTTAAGGCCTGAGTTAGACCCTGGAAGTCATGCAGCATTAGGGATTGTCAGCAGAGTGTAAGGAAGGTGACATGTGTCTTAAACCCCACTGCTCGAGGCGCAGCCGGGACAGACGGGGTCAGTGCCTCCAGAGGTGCACATTTCTAAAAAAGAGAAGAGCTTAGCTGCGTGCATAATGAGATGGAGGATGGCAGATGCACACAGGGCTGCCGGTGGAGGGCACAGCCTTGTATGGAAGCTGCAGTGCACAGACAGGTACTGACAAGCTCTATAAAAAATAACGTGATGCAGCACAATAGGGACATTGCTTGCAGGACGTGGATCTATCTCTCTTTATGAAAATAAACAGTGTAGATAACAGCGTTGGGTTGTTTCTTCCAGTCAGTAGCAGATAATGATTTGTGTTTTTGTGGAATCTATTAGCATATTTATTATGCAACACACTACAGTGAGCACAGTGAGATCTTTGCTTGAATTGGAAGCAATAAAGATAAGAGGCGTTCTTAATTAATATTATGTTACACATCCTCTACAGATATCCCCTATTATGTGTTTATACGAGTGTGTGTTCGGTGCACAGTGTGCAGACCGTGCACAATGAGACAGGGTTAAGGGCTCTCGTGGTGTGTTGTCCCATTTCTTCTCCTAATGAGAATTATATGTTTGATCGCGGCGCTCTCTGGGAACATCCCAAATTATACATGTACTCATAAAGGCGGCCATCTTATTGTCCATGTTGTGTTTTGATTTGATTCAGACCTAATTGCTTTATAAACAAAGGAGGAACTCATTCAGGAATTCGTTTTTTTATTGAGCAATAAATTCAGCGTTTTTCACTTTTGTTATCTCCTCCTCCCACGTTTTTCTCAGTGAAAACAAACACTGACTTCTTTTTTCCAGATAGACACAGTAGCCTGCCAACCCCCTGACTCAAACCAGTGTTTTCACTGAGTGATGGGCGGCTGTGCACCGTGAAGTATCGACCGCTGTGTTTTTGTTACAATCGCAGACTGCAGCAGGTGAGCTCAGCTCTCGCGCTGCGGCTGAAGGTGTGAAACCGCTCGCTGGAGCATGCACTTGAAATAAAATCTTGCAGCCAAAATCAAACCTGTGCTGGTTCCCCACCACTGACGTGAGATGTTTATCACGACTGGCCATCCCTGGGACTGTAACGTGCACGCCGTGTGAGTGCGCTCATCCTGGTCTCTGGTCACTGGTGTGAGAAACAGTGAGTCCACTCCGGAGATGTGATAAGACACAGCCTTCAGCATTCCCCGTGTCCTCTCGTGTTATTGCCCTGAGCTCAGTGAAGGGCTTCCCCTGGCTCAGGAGCAGAGGCTCTCGCTGATATCAAAGCAGTGTCTTGATGTGCTTTTGCAAAGCCGCTGAGAGCTGCCGGGCCAAAGAAGCTGCTTCGTGGTCAAAGAGCAGATGGATTCAAAAGTATGTGCACTTGGGTGAGTGTCTGTGCTTGATAAGCCGAGAAAACTTACAAGTGACTCAGTGAGTGGTGAGCCTCTGCTTATTGGCTTATTTAAACCATTTTAAGAGAACAGGTGAACCGACTCATCTGACATCTGTGTTTGAAGGTAGCTTCGTCCACAGTTGTATAAATTAAGAAAATGTCCCATTGTATTTGATGTGGAGGACAATACCATCTCTGCCAGTGTATCTTTATGTTTGTGGCTGGTATATAGGTCATAAGCCCTGGCTCTTAGTGGAAGGGGCAGGTGCAAGTACAGTACATGTAAAATAAAATGTCCTCAAAGATCATTTTAGGTAGTTCTTATCACTTTTGATACATCAAGTGATTTCGTTAAGTTTGGTTTTAGTTATTTAATCCTATAAAAACAGGGTGAAACATCATGATTGACAGCTGAGACTGACCATTGGTCGAGACTCTGACTCCAAATGCACAAGATGGCGGTGTGCATATCCAGGATATTTTGGCTTCATTTTAGTATAGTGCAGGAAGTGGAGACACATTTTATAGTGTTTTATTGTGCACACGTGTTAGTGTACACATTTAATGTCACTTGTGGGCAGCAACAGAAACTTTAAAGAGCAACAGTGAAATCTTAACACCTTGTTAGGTTGATAACTAACATTTCACCTATTTACACATGTGGCCGACATAGAGCAACATTAATATTTGTGTGGAAGTGTCTTTCTAAGCCACTCTTTTAGTTGTGTTTTTGGTCTCCACCAACTGATGAGAGACAATCAGTGGTCCCAAAGCAGCCACATGTGTCTGTATCTGTCTGCTGTGTAGTGCTGGGCAGGACTTGTACAGAGAGTATCAAAGAGTTTCAGATGCTGCGATGAGAAGTACCACTCATGGTAACTTAAATCTTGATGCTGCTTGAAATGATTTGATGCTGCATGTTCTGGGGTTGACCAGCTGTCTCACATCTGGTGCTGGTAACCACATCTGGTGCGGTTTATGTGTTGCTTCTTTACTCAATTGTAATGTGATTTAAAACAAGATTTATTTCTAATCACAGAATCGAAACATTTCTATCAAATGTTTGAACGTTGACTGACTTTCCAGCTGTGACTTCTCAGTGTTCAACCTGAGGAAAGCAAACTTGCTCCTGTAATCAGTCATCCTGTGGCCCCTGCTGCAGGCTGCTGGTTGAGAGTCACTGACTCGTGTGCTCATATTAATTCCCCGAGTGCTTTTGTCCGCTCTGCTCCACAGATCTTGAGGCGTGCACAAGTCAACTGTCTTTGTCGTCCGTGTTTGTCATGAACTGCAGCCGCTCCAAATGTCAGCCTGAATCAGGCTCTGCTGCGCTGCTTTGTGCATGAGTCAAGCTGTCTCGTCCCATCGCAGTTGTCTGTGTCTCTTTGGTGAAGCGCATGTGACATTTTAACTTCAGAGTTTTTCGTGGCAATGCAGAGAAAAACTAGCTGCTGTTCTCTGTTTTCTCAGCTGTGGCGAAATGGGCGTTGGAGTATTTATTTTCCATTTTAGAGGTCACAGGGTCAATTCAAGAATGTAGAAATATGAATATATATTTCGATTTATAAAAAGAACAAAAAAATATATGAATCCCCATCACATAGAGGGGATGAATGTTTCTAAATAATCTATGTTTTCTGTTGACCTTTGTGTCGCCACTAGAATGAATCTATGATGTCAGCAGGTCCCTTATATGGTAGTTAGGTACTTTATTTATTTATTACTACTGTATTTCACTCTTGTTTTCTTTCCTCTGGTAGTGTTCCTGCCCTCCCAGTAAAGAACCTGACTGGATCTGGACCAGTACACCCAGCACTAGCAGGTTAGACAAAATCTCGAGAATCTGTTTGAAAATCAGCTACAAGTGTTATTTTTATAAGTTAAGTGCTTTTTGTGCTCAAGATGTCTACTCATACTTATCTTAAAAGACACTCACAATTAGTGTTCTTTTCCACTCTTATGTGTGTGTGTGTGTGTGTGTGTGTTTGTTTGTTTGTGTGTTCTGCACATATGCATCAGGTATGACAGGTATCCTGATGTGCGCTGCAGGTCTGCCGGTTTGCCTGACGCGGGCTCCCAAGCCGATACTGCACCCACCGCCCATTAACAAGAGCGACATGAAGCCTGTGCAGGGGATCAACGGCATGCGCCGCAAAACCAAGAAGAAGCACCTGAGAAGAGGTAAGATGGAGGGAAGAGAGGAGAGGGGGAAATTATACAAAGAGCAAATGGAACCAATCCCTGACATACAGCAGATGTTCTCTTTCCTGCCAAGCTTCGCAGGATTGCTTTCTTATCAGCTGTCTGTTGTTTAGTGTGCAAACAAAACCAAAGCTCTTCTCGTTGTGATCAACAGTCTATTATTGCTGTTTAAATGCCTCCCTTTTAAGCTCCATACGGGTGTTACAATAAATACACCCTCATCCAATGTTGCTGATAATTCGTAACATTCCTGTACCGTTCAAATGGCTTCACTAAAATGTAATGATCACTGGTTTCACATTAAATAGTAAATGCAGGGAAATAGATGTTAGACTTTATGCAGATTGACAGAGGCAGTTGTAAGGAAAGTAATTAACAAGGGACTGTTGTACTGAGGTGGTTTCAGAGGAGATCTGGTGTTCGGTTGGATCGTTTCCGGCTTAAATAAGTGCCGGTCGATGGAAACCGTGGAAACCGCGGGCCTCCCAAGGGAGTCTTTGTCCTAATTGATCAGTGAGGCTGCTGGGTTTCCATCCCTGCACTGTGCCCGTCCTCTCAGTCAGCCCTTCAGAGCTCTCCACTGCACAACGTTACACGTCCCTTAGTATCCTATAATATCCTGGGAACTAAATTCATATGATATGATAAATGTAAGAGCATGTCATACAATTCAACATACTGCATGTGGAGGATATAGTTCTCTTTAATGAAAAACATTAACTTGTAAACACACCTGACTGAAGCCAAACAAGTCTAACTATATCTAATCTATGATCACACTATAGCAGCTCTATAGAGGCTGAGTAGGAAGTGCTAGAGTCGCACTGGGAACAAAATCCTGCTCTGGCAACAACATACCCTGCAATATCTGGCTATTTATAACATAAATATGTATATGCTAAGCAATAGCTATCAAGTTGGCTGCGTCTGAGTTGTTTTCCGAACCACAGACGGTGCTGTGAAGAGACTCCGATTTCTACTCTGCAGTAGATAATCTTCACGATACAAGATTTGCAAAGGAAAATATAAAGGTATAGAAAATAGGCTACTATATAATAAAAATTATATAACAAGCAAAAGAAGTGTAAAATCTTCAATTAAATATAGTTCAACACAAGTGGAGATAACACAATCTGCACAATCCCCATGATGTGCACTTTTCTCTTGTTATTCCAATCTTGGATAAACGTGTCTCCAGTCATTTATTCCTCTTTTAAATGCATTGTGTCCCGTGGTAAATCCTTTTTTTCTTTGTAATTTTTTTGTCTGCAAGCCAATTGAATTTAGTGCCATTTTTAATGCCGCTGTCTATAGTATAGTATGTTTTAGAACTTTGTTTTGGATGGTATTTAAAGAACAAATCCCACTGGCTGTGTTTAGCATCCTGATATTTGCTAATTAGAACAGAATGTTCAATTCTTGGCTCTGCAAACACCCAAAGTATTCAAATCTATTCCCTATGGACCATGAATATCCATATGACAGTGATGGAGAAAGTTTCAGGAGGTCACCAAATATTTCATATCTGGACCGAGGTACCAGACTAACTGCCATCATCAAAGCCTTTGCTAGCATGTAGCTGAAAATGTGAAGTTTGTCTCTTTTCCCTTTTTAATTATCGACAAATTACTCGGTTGGTTTAGGAAAATACATTGGACAAGATTAAGAGAATGCGGGAATTTAAAACAAGTAACCCACGACACAATTGTTGGTGCAGTCTGCAGAGAGAGAGCCTGAACTGAGACAGAGTGGAGGACTGTGAGGGGGGTGGAGATGTGGTTTTACTCATGCAGGGAGATTTATTCTGCTCTGCTTTCTGTGCAGAAAAAAAGGTCAGAGAGGATTTTGATGCGGCTAATAAAGCCATCAAACAGCAAAAGCGTAAAAATGCACGAGTGTTTCTCCTCCTTTTTTTCTGTTTTCTCTCCTCCCTTACTTCACAGCTCTCTGCCTCCTCAGTCTTTCCTACGCCATATACCTTAACTTTATTTTTTTTTGATTCGCTAGTCTTTCCACTCCAGGCAGTCGTTCTCTCTCTCTCTCCCTCCCTCTGTTCTGTTCACTGGCTGTCCCTCAAATGAACAAACAAAGGCTCCGGGGGAAAAGAGGTTGCCTGTAAGCGTATTAGGGGTGTAAGCTGTGGGTGTGCTCTCAGCCATGCTTGCACTCGGGGATTATCAGAGAGTGTGGGGATGGCTGCTTGTTACGTGGCAGTTTGAAGGTGACCTCCTCTCCAACATCATGGACACACACATATATATATATATATATATATATATATATATATATATATATATATATACATATATATATATACATATAGTCTTATAGTCACTCATGTGCACACTGACACTCCTTTATCAAAACATGGTGACCAGGCCCGAGTGGCCAAGTTTGTCATCCATCAAGATCTAGCTGTTATTCTCTTGTGTTCGCATGACAAGCAAACGCCATCCAGCGGTCCATCTTGTCTTTGTATTTCTGGTGTGTAGGTGTAGACGAGTTTGCCTTTTCTTTGAGGTTCATCGCATCTCTCTTATGTTTTATTTTATGACAAGGGAAAAACCCAGAGGATGTCGTGCGAAGATACACAGAGAGGATTAAAGTGTTGCCAGACGAGGTAAGAAAATGACTCAAATAAAATGCAAACTTCAAAGTTTAGCGCCGCTATACCCGAGAGATGGTCTCTGTCATCATTTGATATGAAGTGTGAAAATCTCATGAATACACAGTGGGGTGGAATGGCAGCTCAAATATTGTGTTTGGCTATTCCAGGATTGTACCATCTGCATGGAGAGGCTGGTCATGTCGTCGGGCTATGAAGGCGTCCTGCAGCACAAAGGCATCAAGCCAGAGCTGGTAGGCAAACTTGGCAAGTGTGGGCACATGTACCATCTGCTGTGCCTGGTGGCCATGTACAACAATGGCAATAAGGTGGGTAAAAGCTTCTGAGCCAGACATTGTTATGATGTCACTCTCAGCTCAAATAATAAACTTGCGATGTCTTGCAGCTTGACTGCGTCGCGCGGCTCTGGGAAAATCAACAGGCCTCAATATTGTTGCACACAGAGGGAGGTCTTATAATCAGACTTAACAGCACAATACTCTGTAATAAAAATCATCATGAATGCTCAGTTCACTTGCATTAAACACAAATGTAGTACATGTTAATGCAGAAAATGTGAGTACATATTTAAGCAGCAATAGCTTGTGTAATTACACCTAATCAACATTTCAATTGCTATTCAAAGGCCAGTTCAATCAAAAAAGACATTTTCTCACTTACATTTGCCGTTCTCTTTATATTTAGTGTGTTATTGTTTGGTAGATGTTGTTTTTTTTCTTGTTTTTTTTTTCATTTAAAGGCTCTAAACCAAATTTCTCTCAGGATTAATACATTGTGTTGTATTGTATTGAATTGTATTGTATTGTATTATCTATCCTTCTACTATAGATAGTTTTAGTCTTTCTAGGTTTTGAAATATTCCTAAAATTTGCAATATTTTATACATACATTATTATACAATGTTGATATACTACTGTCAAATATTTAAGCACCATTACTTTGGATTATCCACAGATCGACAGTATCAGCAGTTTACTATGGGACTATTTTGTCAGAGTAACCAGGACGTTACCATTGAAAAGAGATTTTTTTTAAAAGCTCAAGCAACAGATCTTAGAGGCAGGGGCAACAGGACATATTACAACCCTGACACATTATCACCTGTGGAATGGAAGCCCTATCGATTTTATACATCAGTGTCTGTTTACAGGTCTTGGGGAGTGCTCCTGTATTTGTGAGAAAATAAAGTCGTATAAAGCCTGTTGTGGCTCCAGGGGGAGCTGTGTGAAATCTGATGAATTGCCTATGTCAGCGTCTGTTGGGTCTGAAGTTTCAAAATGAAAAAGATTTTGTGATGAAGAGTTAGAAAGAAGTGAACTTACCAGGCCTCAAGAACCAGCTCTTTATCACAGCTCTAGATCAAGGCTACATAGGCCGAGCATTGTGGGTAATGTAGAAGACAGGAAAGAAGGATGCATAGCAAAAGAATCATATACTTCTGCTGTATAGATTTTTAAACTTAGTCGTTTAGTGGTAAATTGCAGTTTTTTTACATACCTGAAAAATGTAAGTCCAGTATACACAATCAGCCCCTAAGGAAAATATCACAATGTCTTTTTAGATGCTGAATTCACAGCCGAGTAAACTTGCTCTGTAAACTCTGCAGTTTGGTGAGGGACATTTGCCTACAATGGATCTATTTAGAGTTTTGTTTTATTTTTTACTGGTGTTAATTTAAGTGTTAAAATGTTTTTTTATTTAGTTTTTTATAAATTTAGGTTTAATTAGTTATTTAATGCTTTATAAACAGGGTAAAGCATCATGATTGACAGCTGACTCACTATGGGTCGAGTGTGTGCATGAGCTGCACCTTGCTACTGCGGCTCCACCCCCATGATCGCTTCACAGACTCTCGCTGCAAATGAGCAAGATGGCAGCGTTTGTTTTTCTGGCTAGTGGGAGGAAATGGGGACAGGTCGTCCTTCTTTATACACAGTCTGTGAAAGTTACGTGCCGTGACCTAAAACAACACAATGAGAGCGGTGAGACTGAACCGAAACCAAAACAGTGAAGTCACAGAAAAGACAGCTGAACAATAAGCTGACATTGATCGTAAAGTTGTGTACAGTAGAGTTTGAGGGCTGCTGGTTCAGGTGAAAATCCCCATTAGGTTCATCACTATCCACCCCTTTCATATTATACACACTTAATACAAAATTACTGTTTGGAGCATCCAATTCAAGTTTCCATAGCTTCAAAGACCACACACTAAATAAAGGTGGAAATGTCATAGACAGACGTCCCAATTAAAAACTGTCTGCATGGCTGTGTAGATACCACCCGAATGTTTGATTGAATTATTTTGGGTATTTTAGGTACACTTATCCTTTATAGCGCGTCATTAATACCATGATATTCTCTTTATTCTTTCTACAAACCAGGATGGCAGTCTTCAGTGCCCAACATGCAAAACCATCTATGGGGAGAAAACAGGCACCCAGCCTCCTGGGAAGATGGAGTACCACGTCATCCCCCACTGCCTGCCCGGCTACCCCGACTCCAAAAGCATCCGCATCGTCTACGACATTCCTGCCGGGATCCAGGTCAGAGGAATCTCCCCTCACTAAATCGACCACGCTGCTCTTGTGGCCCGATCCACCGTCTCTCCTCTCTAAATCTGTGCTCTCTCTACAACTGCTGCTTATCCGCTTAAGTTTGACAGGCGCTTATTGGGGCAGGGAGGTGAGGTGTTGGGGCTGCGTGAATCACTGAGGAAACAGCATTCTTAGGGATGACACCCTGGCTCTGGGCAAAGACATCCATCTGTCCTTTAGCTACAGCGCTGATCCTTTGAGGGTCGCGGCTGGAGTCAATCCTCGCTGACATTGCAGACAAGAGGCGGGGCGAAGACAGGCAATCCAAAATCTAAAATATGGGATGGTTAAAACGAGGCTATGTTCATCATTTATTGCAGATTTCTTTTGAGTTCATATATATAACTGAGCCTAATCTAACACAGGTCGTTTCAAATTTCCATCACATGTGCAGTGGAGAGGAGAGGATGTTCTGCAGCCGAGGTTTGAGTCGGTGGGACGGTGGAGACGGCTGAATATTTCATTCTGACTGCAGAAATGACTTTTTAATTGAGTCCATGAAGTGACCTTTTCAGGCCAGAGCAGCAGTGTCTCAGGGGAGAGGGTAAACTGGGAGAGGAGGGGGTCACGTGGCCGTCAAGGTCAGCTCAGCAACACTACTACCAGGAAGCGTCACTGTAGGTCTCCAGTTCTCCACTCACTCCTCAGTTCACAATCTATACTATCCTCTACACATCCAGACATTAGTAGTAGTCGTATTAAACAACAAAATAACATTGGATAATATTGTTTGGTTTCAGTAACCAAATGAATAAGAAATATATATATATATATATAAATAAATATATATAAATAATGTCATCATGTATTGTCTGTGATTATATCTTTATGCCTCTGTGTCTGCAACAGCCAATGAATGGCCGGAGTTCTGAGGTTTTCAGAACGATATCTCAAGGACTCCTTTCAAATATTTCAACTCTCTTCAAACGGTCACTCAAAGAAGAACTGATTGGCTGTGACCTCATGTTCTTGTGAACGTCATAAATCAGGAACACCAACAGGGAATTTCATTACATCTGGTACAAGCGTTCATTTAGACTCAAGAATGAGCTGATTAGATTTTGGACGTCAAAGGTCACGTGACGCAACATCTCAGGAACACTTTGAGGTAATTTCTTCACATTTGGCACAAATGTTGACTTACGGATTAACTGATTAGATTTGGGTGATTGAAGGTCAAAGGTCAAGGTAACTGGCCTCAAACAAACATGTCTTCAGCTTCTAAAGCTTTTGACCAGTTATCACTTGGACTCAAACATTAACTGATTAGATTTCAGAGGTGAAAGGTCACAGTGACCTTATATGAGTCTGGGGGGGGGAAGTATATAGACTGAAACTATACTGGTTGGTGGAGGCGTATAAGTGCAGGACAGCAACAGTTTTTGGAAGCTACATTGATCCTTCTACTTCTCTCATCGGGCTTCTCATGTAATAAACTGGGATACATAATCATGCATTGCAATTAATAGAAGTTATGAGCAATTAAGAAAAGGCTTCATATAGCAGCTTCTCTGCAACACATTATAAACTTCACGAGAGAGAATAGAAAGGTGTTTTTAAAGCTACTTACTTAACTATGATATGATGATTGGATATTTACAGTATATCTCCCCAATGACTTTTACCAAGGCCATTGCAAATAATGACACCAATAAAGCTCGCCCTGTGCTCACTGTTGACATTTCATACACAATTAAGCCTTAATTGGAAGAGAAGAAGTTGTAACGTTTGTTTCTGTCCTCGACATTTTCTCTAGACCAATGAGCACCCCAGCCCAGGGAAGAAGTTTAGTGCGAGAGGGTTTCCTCGACACTGCTACCTCCCTGACAACGAGAAAGGCAGGAAGGTAAGCTCGGACATGTTTCCAAGAAGAAAGCTTTCAAAGTGTGCTTTTTGTCCACTGGTCCTACATGTGTTTTGTTTCTGTCCTTTTTCCTGTTGAGGGATTGTCGTAAGTTTCCTTCCTCTCCTCTGTGTGTCTCGAGGTCCTGAAGCTGCTTATCATGGCCTGGGACCGACGCCTCATCTTCACCATTGGCACGTCCAGCACCACGGGCGAGTCGGACACGGTCGTGTGGAACGAGATTCACCACAAGACAGAATTCGGCTCCAACCTGACCGGCCACGGCTATCCCGATCCCAACTATCTGGACAACGTCATGACGGAGCTGTCGGCCCAGGGGGTCGGCGAGGACAACCTGAAGGACTGACGGCCGGCTCAGCTGGTGCACAAGAACACAGCCCACCCATCTCCCAGAGAACAGGGACAGTGTATGATGGGCCAACATGCAGCCGACAACTCTTTACCCCCCGCAAACAAAAATACCCTGCAGAAGTGGTGGCCCGAGAGCAACGGAGGCAGAATAAATGACATGGTTGTGATCAATGTTAAGATTTCCCCTGTGGATTTGTGCCAGATTTTCTCAGAGGTTTGAGGAAATTAGAGATATGGTGAATATTCTGTGTTCTCTGATGTCGGCTGCAGGTAAATGATATTTAAGCCCCTTTAGATTCAAACTCAAGCTGTTTCTCTGCACTTGGAGTAAATGACGAAGGGCCAAAACTATATGAAGGCATATGTGTAAATGCTGAACTCCAGATTGCATGGCCCGGACTAACACTGCATACTGAATGTGCGAGTATACGTTAGGGGGGGGGGGGGGGGGGTCGTCACAGGATCAGCTGTTGCTTGATATTGTGACGATACATTTAAGAGAATTTTAGCTATTACAAATGAATCCAAATTAATCGATTAACTGCTCTTCTTTTTACTTATTACTCTAATAATCAATTATTGACCTGCAGTGCTTTTGTGATTTGAATGAGAGGATCTCTCGACTCTGGTGATGTCATTGAAGGTGCACTGATCAGTTGCTCTGTGAAACGGATGTAGTGCATGAAGTGGATTCCAGAGCGCGATGAAATGTTGGTGTTAGGTAATAAATGTATGTTGTATGGTTAACCTTGTGGACGGTCTGCGAGAGGAGACATGAAACGGATGAAAACAAGCATCTTACCGGTCAGTTTGATGCTTGTGACGAGATGTTGTTGATGCTGAGGTTGTGGAGAGGGATTTACTCTGCTCCAAGGTTAAACTCATGTGTTCTGTTCACACGCTGATGACACTGACCTCCGTGAATATGGCGCCTGCATTATTTCTCTCCCTGTTGGAGCAAACCCAGGCGTTGGCTCGATCAATTATGCTGTAAGGGGGTGAGTGTGTGATCGCGTGCTACGAGGCATTAACACGCTGCCTTCAGGTCCCCGAGGAGAAAAGCTTCTCGCAGATGGACGTCCCCCCCCCCCCCTGTTACAAACACCTAACGGTTTTCCTTTGGAGATCCATCTTGGGCAGCGGCCCTGCTCTCCTGCAATCTACTCTCTTGTGGGCTTGTTTGCTGCCTGGTGAGTGAGCCGGGCTCCGCTGCTTGTACAGCGAGCGGTGAAACATCTCATTCCCTGCATGAGCTCACTCTAGAGTAGTTAGGGCCGATCCTGATGTACGGCCTTGCCTCAACTCTCCCTTCTCCTAACAGCGGAGCACGTCATTTGAGGAACCATGCAAACATTGTGTCCAGTAAGTAATTCCTTGCTGGAAACAAATTATTCCCCCTCTGATATTTTTTTTTTTTTTTTTTGCCCGTGAGCTAGAAGACTTTTTGAAGGTCCTTGGTGGAGATCTTGTGATGTTTCTGCACTCCGAGATAAAAGATAAGCCAGCGCTGCATAATTCTCCATAAATATATCTGATCAATTTTAATGAGCAGGGAGTGTTTATGTAAGGTTTATCGCGTGGACACCCAGCTGTGGGCTTTATTTTGGAGTGAATCATAGTCTTCCATAGCACTTTGATGCAACAGTTTCGTTTAATCGGTGGTTTGATTTTTAGGAAAAATGTCTTGAATTGCAACGAAATCTTGTCTTTTTTTAAGTTGATGTTTATAAACTGGCTTGCAATGCTTTGAAAAATATATATAATTACTTTTGCAGATGTGATATACCTTTAAATTCAAGCTCATTTTGAGTCTATGGTGTAAGTTTAATTTATTTTTATACTCTTCTATATAGAACATACTGGCCCAGTTATCTATACACAGGCACATAACATGAATACATAAAATCTGGCAAAGTTTTGTCAGGATGTCAGGGACTGTTGTAATATGTATGACATGTTATAGACGTCTTATATTACAAGTAGTCTTAGCGTATGCTGCTGTCGTTACCTTAATGTAGAATCTGTGTAGTTGGTCCCCTGTGGAATTCCAATAAATACAGTAAACGTATCTTTTATTATTGGTAGGGGAGCTTTAGCAGCATGAGGATGGCCACCCCCCCACCCCCCCACAAATAGGCCTTTTTTTCTTTCTCCTTGTCCAGAACATGGGATTGGATTCTGTCCGTGTGGTCTTTGTTCAGTCTGAAGACGAAAACAACCTGGTTTAAATACCAGCTGCAAATATTCCGAGTTTGTTTTAGCAAACTGAAGCAAAAGATTGGTGCGATTCAGCTCAGACAGTCGGCAACAAGGGAAATTAATTATTATTTTCAAAAGCCCTGAAACATTTTTTTTTATTTCGACATTAACACGGTATAATTTGAAATGTTACAACTATTCGTGTGTGTGTGTGTGTGTGTGTGTGTGTGTGTGTGTGTGTGTGTGTGTGTGTGTGTGTGTGTGTGTGTGTGTGTGTGTGTGTGTGTGTGTGTGTGTGTGTGTGTGTGTGTGTGTGTGTGTGTGTTAGTGGACCTCTTTAGGACCAAACCCCTGCAAACTTGCGTGTGTGTTCCAGTTATTACTCATGTTGTGGAAGCCTAAATCTCTTCACACAGTCACATTGTGGGGACATGTCGTCCTTGCGGGGACAAAAAGCAAGACCCCATAACGTCAATCATTACATTGTATGGCTTAGAGTTAACTTAAGGTAAGGTTCAGGTTGAGGTAAGAGTAAAGGTTGGGTGAGACAAGTAGAAACTGGCTGGATGTCTTAATAGGCAACTTTTGATTTTGGTTTCAAGTCCCAACAGATCAATATGTGTGCAGTGTTGTGCTCACAGTGTGTTTTCACTGCCCCCAAGTGGCTAGTTTTAATTATTCAACTTTATAATAATACATTTTATTATTTCAATTAAAAAATTGCATTTTCAGAGGCTTTTTTTTTATTATCTCAAAATTCCAAATTCCTGGTCTCTAGAGAAGCTGAAAAAACTGAAAGTAATTTTGTAAGTGTTATTTTTTACCCAGCTGTGATTGTTTGCCCTGTTCCATTTCACTGGGTTTTTTTTGGCACCCCCTTTTTCAAAACGGGACAGCGTGAGTGAATACTTAAAATCTATCAGGGAACTTTTTTCCATGTTGACTGAAGTTTCATTAACTAAGAGAAATCCAAACTTTTGCTTCTTTGACTTCTTTCCTTTCCACGAGTCGGTCCCTGCAGTGAGAGCGATGCAGGCCCTTTAGACTCTTCAGGTGTGTACAGATGAATAAAACATGGTTCGGTATTTGTCTGATTAAGGAAGAGGGAGATGGTGTTTATGCAATTTAATATTTTTGAGATCTAATACATGATTTATGTGTAGCAAGGAGGCTGACTTGTGGTTGAAACGACAGTTTTCTTTACAGGGCTGCCTGTACCTCCTGCTTTATAGAGTCTGAGGATGTTCACATGCTACGTATTAGAAAATATTTTTGATGTCTTTTTTTGAATGATGATTGTCTCTAAAAAGAACTATTACATGACATTGCTGTATTACTCTTATTAAGACTCATTCCATGATATTTTTGCTTTTGATCAGATGTGGGATAAAGGATTAAACCACTCCCAACACAGGAAGGATATGTACAGTAGTACTCTCTCATTCTATCCACTGTAAACTGTACTTCTTTCTCTAAATTATACCTTAACATTTTTCAGTGGATATGCTGTGCGTTTGTATCCTTCTGCCTGTGTGACTGTGTGTGAATGCATAGGTTCGTGTCCTTTAAAGATACAGTAATGTTCTCCTGGAGGTGCGTGTTAACCAAACATGTGTGTAAGTGTGTTTCCAATGCATCGCTGTTTGTGTATGAAGACATCATAGCTTCTTTAGAAACGTCATCAAGGCTCTCCTGGCGATTTAGCACTGTGGTTATGCATCTGACTCGTTTATTTTCCTCGATCAGATTTGATTTATTCAGGACGGGGACGAGGCAGCGTTTGGCCGCTCTCCTCACTCTTTTTCGACCACTTGTAAAACATCTGAATGTTTTGCATTTTAAGTGCCCATTTTAAACTGACATTGTCAAATCATGATGTTTTTGTATGTGGTTTGATTTTTCTCTTCAGCGGTGTCAACATGTGGCTGTTGAAAATGGTTCACACAGAGAAACTGAGATCTAAAAGTAAGATATAGAGAGACATTTATGAAACTATAAAGGGCTTCTTAATCTATCAGTCTTTAATGAATTGTGATGACCTTGTTGCATGTTTGTGTGTTTCTTGTGGAAAAATAAATGTGCCCTTCAAAGGGGTAGTTTGTTTGACCTTTTTGTCACTTTGGCTCTCTCTGTCCCCCCCTCCCTCTCGGTGGCATGTCCTTCATTTAGCCCCAGCACTTTCCTCCCTGTGCTCTCCGTACCTCCATGTGGAGATCGGTGGAGTTGCAGCCGTAACCGTTCCAACTCACAGTAAATTTGCTTAATGCTCACTGGTGTCTGCCTGTTGGTGCAGAGCTGTGGTTGGTGCATACTAAAACAGGCTGTTCACCGAGGTCTGCGGGAGATCACCCTCTACACACACCCCTCCTTCTCCCAGCACCGACACAGCAGCTCAGGGGTCATTCTCCTCCGAGTTCTCCCTCCTGACCCTCCCCTCCCTCCTGCCCTGCCTCCTCTCACCACTCACCTCTCATGCCTAATGAGGGGGGGGGGGTGATCAGGGAGACTGTGCTGCATCACTGCAGGTATAGGTCTGCTCTCATTATCATTTAAATAAGGCCGGGAGGAGAAACAGCTGCAAACACTGTTTGTGAGGCATAATTTAACAGTAGCTTCTGATTCCTGTTGGATTGTAACGTCCGTGGTCATGGGGGTTTGATTAAATTATTCATTTGAACAAAGGGGTTGTGTGGTAACCATGACACTGTGAGACATGTAATGCCATTTTCTGTAAGATCATGAATGAATGAATGTCACTGCCTGCACTGACTCAGGCCTTTCACATTGAAACTAACCAAGACAAGAGAACATAAAAGACAGATAGATACTAAGTATTCACTAGAATACTTCTCAGAAGAGCATATGCCTCCGCTGAGGCCCAACACTTCCTTTGGATTCAATCAAGCTGCACCAAATTTCACACACTCTTAGATATCAGTACCTTTTCATCAAGATCCATGAATTATTCCCTGTGAAAATAGTGAAAATGTCAAAAAATGCTTTATATCGTTAAAGAAAGTGAAGAAAAGTTCCTGGATCTCCACCAACATGTAATGGGTTCTTCTCTAACCCACACCACAGCCTTTCACCACCATCGTGGTAATCAGTCCAGTAGTTTTTGTGTAATCTTGCTAACTAACTAACAGACAAACAAACAATCAGACAGGGGTGAAAACATAACCTCCTTGGCGAAGGTAATGATTTCTCCATCTTATTGAACGCAGGTTAACTAGAAAGGAATCGGTTAATTTACTGTGAACGGGGCATTTTTGGTTTTCAGGGCAAAAATTTGACACTAGACTTGTTAGCTGAAATAATATTTTACTGAATAATACAATTGTGTTTAGTTCACAGTAACAATTCACTTGGAACAAACCATCATGGTGTATTTGCAAAATAAAGTACAGGCAGTATGTTTTTCTTTTCAAAATAAAAGCCCTTATTCAGGGAACATAAAGTTCACAAACAACACTTTAGTATTGAAAAGATTGAAATCGCAAATCAATTAAAGCAAGGCAGCATTAAAAAACAAACTTTGGAAATAACTATCAATGTAATGTATGGCTGTGTCTGGTATGTGAGTTTTTAGTTTTACATCTAACAGTAGAAATTATGTTTACCAGAATAAAATTCCGCTCCAGATGGAGGTGACATGCTGAGACTGGCTGAGAGATCACTGGACTGATCTCCACGACATTCAGTGACCTTCTCCGTTTTGGGGAAAGACCCTGAACCCTACTCGCTGTACGGGAAATGGCTTTTACGACATGCTTGTGTCTTGTGTCTCTCACAGATTTAGAAAACTGATTGTGAATTTTTTTAATTTCATTGTCTATAAAGAAATTTGGCATCTAAGACACATCCAAGCCAAATGTAGTGGCACCTAAATCTCAAGGAAATGTAAACGTATATATCAAATGGGAGAATCTCAGGTATCTGGATCTGTATATGGCCATTATATCGTTAATAGGTAAATGTTACCCATATGACTTTAGGGAAGGGCTACATCAAGTGTTTTTAAATATGCAAATTACATCAGAACCCAACATGTAGGTGGACTGGCCATAGCACCAAACAAAAGCACATTGTTTTGTCTAAAGGGACCAAAGCAACAATCAAAATGATCATGTTTCTCATCGAACAGGCAGCGGCTTACTGTGGCAGCGTGTGCACCAGCTTTTCATAAACTCATGGTGGTTTGACCTATAATGTTAATGTCACTGCTACATCGTGGCCACGCCATTAAAATATTGTTGATAAAAGCATAATGGGAAAACAACTTACATTCAGTTACTGTAGGTTACACTACAACAAGCCGTTTGCATAAAAACGTGCGACCCAGGTCCTGTACAGTTTCTCAAAAATATAAAAGCTTCCTGTCACATTTCAACAACAAGCGGATGCAGGCCATGCAACAGATTGCTTGTTATCTACATTAGAAAATATCAGAGTCGGATCATGCTTCAAAGTCCCTCGGCCCCCCTCTATCGTCAAGTATCATAATCTCTCCCCGGCGCTGTTGAAGCCAGTGGCCCTCAGGGAATACAAACAGATTCAAAGTGGGAGAGTTTCTTGTGCTCTTCACAGCGAGGCGTGAACTAAATGGCTGGAGGAGGACACATCCTGTGGCCACTTTCTCTCCCTGACAACCGAGAGGGAGGAGAATATCTGATGCTCAAATGTGTTTGTTCAGGATGCAGCCCCGCCCCCTGCCTCTCTCCATCAGTGGGTCCTGGTGTAATGATGGAGTCTAGGGATTCAGAATGACACTGGTGGTGTCCTGCTTCTCTCTGCGCTGGAAGGTGGCGTGAGCCTGCTCCAGATCCCCTAGAACCGCCATCAGCCGGGCGACCATGCTCTGACCTGGCTTCAGGAGCTGAACGTGGCATTCTGCTCCATCTATGAGAAAGAGCACTAAGCCGTTAAAAAACAAAATATGTAATCATGTAGATCATGCAAAGAGCATCCTTGTGCCTTAGCAGGAAATTTAGTTTAGATATACCAGCTGCAGCCTCACCTGGGAGAACGTCAGGGCTGATCTTTCCTTTATTGCTCAACGCCTGATCAGCATCCGGCATCTCCACATATTTTTTCCTGCAGTGTCAGTCACAGAAATGAATCACAGGATCACACACCATTCTCTAAACGCTGCTTTGTCTGTAGACCCTCACAGCTCAACGTTTGATTACAGGGTCAAGAAACACAAACAGAAACAGCAGAGCGGTGTAGTCCTATGTTGCAACATTGACCTCTAGTGTCCAGTAAATGTACTACACCCAGACAGGGGCTGTTGCCTTTGCTGACCTCAGTTTCTCTCTGCCCTGCAGAAGCTCCTTGTAAATGGTCTGAGTCTCAACGTCAGGATCCAGCGGGTCGCTCCAGTCACCCAGAGTCACAGCCGAGTGGGTTCTACTGCAGCCTGTAACTGAACATATGAGGGTCACACAAATATCCCTGATGGGAGTCTCACAGTTTTCACATTTTCAGTGGGAATAGCAATTAAACCGCAAATTCTGGCATAACTGCAGGGAACACACACCATATAAACAATCACTTTAAAAATTCTGAAAAGGTGTAGATTAGATGTAGGTGTAGAACTTTAAATTATTTGCATAGCTCCAAATCACTTAATAGAATAAGAGAATAGAATAATAATACAATAGTAAGGTCCAGAACTTAAAATTATAGAGAAACCCAACAGTTCTCACAACAAGCAACTGTATAATTTTAAGTATGTAATCAGATGTAGCTTTCAAACAGTAACTTAACTCGTGCTTTCTTTGACGCCAGCTACAAACTAGTGGACCAGGACTAAAGTAAGAGAGTGAAATATTGATGTAGTACATGTGAGTCCACATACAGTTTATACTCTGGGATACTGTTAATTCATGATAATCCTTCTGGGGGCATCTTGGGTGTAATTCAACATATTTGTGATTGCAATCTGAGCTACTTTAACTCTCAAACAGTACAATAAAAACTGGTGATATAGTTACATAGCACCTTGACTGGTTACAGAAGGGTCGTGCATCATCAGGAGTGATAAGAACAGGATTACCTGCACGGTCTGCCTGCAGACAGCACGTCCACTTGCCACTGCGATGAGCCCCCGGGTGGAAAGAGGGCAGCATGCGCTCATTGTAGATGCTGACTTTCCTGATCGCTGACAGCCACTGGTTCAGCTCGTTCACGTTCTATTCAGGCAAAACAAAACAGTGTCACCCAGGAGTAATACCCAGTTTATAACTGCCTTACACTCAGTACAGTGCATACCACTGCCAAGACCAAACAGTCCCCTTGTGAAACCACATTTAAATTCAATAGATTTGAATTTTTATTTGGAGCTGTCACAAATTGCAAAAAATCCTAAGTACCTGCCAGATTTTTTTCATCAAGATCAATGAATTATTCTCTGATCCACAACTAAATTTAATGGGTTCTATCTTGACTCATGCCCCTCCCCTCCACAAGACTTCATGTAAATAATTTGAGTAGCCTTTGCGTCATCCTGCTAAAAATCTAACAAAGACATAAAGAAAAACACATCACGGACGAAAATCCCCTTGGTGATGGTTATAAAGCAGGAGGGATATTTAAATTAAATGAAAATATACACAATTATTTTACTATTTCATTTGAAAATATATATAATCTAAGATCAGAATTTTTCACCAAAATGGGTGAAGCGATAATTGCTTTTTCTGTGCCTAAATAAAAAATCTTTGTGGCAAACTGAAAAAGGTGAGGGACTTGTTTGGTTAATGGCTGGTGTCAGTACCAATGCACCTTGCACTGGATGTACATGGTGTGCATCTGTCCGTCGTTGTCCTGGGTGATGACCTGCATTACATTCTGCTGCTGAAAGGCATTTTCATCCACCCTCTCCACGGCACACACGCACTGCACGGGGATGGAGGAGCGCACCTGCAGCGATGGAACCACAGACCACAGCGCCAATTAACACAAGGATGCACAGACCGGTAATGACGGATTGGGCCTCGAGCAGTTTCGCCGGAGGTTTGAGAGAAATAAAAGTGGTGTATGGTTTGATCACAGAGCAAATTAGTGGAACGGCGTCTGATGCTGAAATAGTTTGCACACATTAGGGTCGGAGGCTCGGTGTGAGGCCAGGAGGAAGTGAAGATGAGATCAGCGAGGCAGCAAAGGCCGCTTTAAAGTGTAAATCAGCCACTTCCAATGGGAGCTCGTCTCGCTAAGACTGGAGTGCGACAACATGGAGGAAAGGGGTCAGGACATTGTCTGCAATCTGATTTGCAATGTTAGCATGAATATCCACAGCCTTCAATTAACGCTCGCTTTCATTCCAGTCGCTCAAAGAGAGAGCCTTTTACCGAGGTGGAGAGAGCCCGCTCCCCTCTCCCTCTCTGGCTGGTGAATAAGAGGAGATCATTATCACAAGGCTCAGCACCACATGGTAATAACACTAATGATGTTCTCACAAGGAGATCAACACAAATACATTAAAGCGAGCTGTGGAGGACTAAAATGTTTCCTCTGTTTATGAGACAAGTTGATGAACGTCCTTCAAAGGGCAGGGACTGATTCATCGTCACAAGCCCGATCAGCTTCTAATAAGGAATTAGTCACTTTCGCGCGACCCTGATGAAACTTAATAAATAAGCATGTATCTGCCATATAATAAAAAAATAAATGAACCCAATCTGTAGACAAAACATAACACATTAACATATATTCGCAAGATATACACACACAAAAATGTTTAAAACTCAAATAAATTCAAGTTTTTCAAGTTAAATCCATCATTTGCGTTAATATAACTTGTTAGATGAATAAAAACAAGGGTTGGTAAGCCTGGAATATATAAAATAGCAAGAGGAGGCTACACTTTGAAAAAATGCAACCCACGCACCCCACCCCCTCCCATTGGCCCTCTTGTCAAACGTACGCCCCCACAACACGTGAACGTGCACTGACGGACAACTACTAGAAGCCGTTTTTTTCTGTGGCTCAAGCGTTAACTTCTGGATGTCGTTTCTGCTTCTGATTCAATTCACGTCCAACAATCCTCTGACTATTTTTCTGTTGTTTATTTACCTCTGAAAAATGTGCAATAACTTATTAATACATGTACTTTTATTGTATACACTTGTCACTATTTTCTCTAGTATTGTATTCTTATATTGAGCTCTTTTGCTTTATTTTAATTTTCTCTTTTTTCTTACCTTATATTCTCTATAACATTGCTCTTATTGCATAGCTGAGCTGACTTGTCCTTTTTGTCCAACACTTTTTGTTGTACTGTTGACCCTGTCTTAACTTATGTATGACAATTAAACTTGAACTTGATCTTCAGCGGTATATGTCTCTCCGGCTGAAGACTCCAGTCCTGCACAGTGAGAGCACGGGCATGGTGTCTGCAGGCGGTCGGGTCGGCAAGTGTCAGACAGATACGCCAGCCAATCATTTGGTCCGAATGAAATGATTGGTTGTGTTTAATGCAGTCCTGCGAGGGCCACAGATACTAGCTTTAAAAAAAAATAATTTCATCATTTATTGATGGCTATCGGGACATGAAGAGGATTTCGACAAACGAGATTAAAAAAGTGTTTCGGAAAACAAATTGCCAATCCTACCTTTAATTAATTTTGTTTATAAGTAATTTTCTAAACATTGTAAACATTTTTCTTTTTCCAGTGTAGGTTCTGGCCTATTAGTGTAGTACCAACCTGCCACTCAGGGGTCTTGGCATAGGACAGCGTCTCACTGGTCAACCAGAAGTAGCGTTTCTTGAAGGCGAAGCGGGACAGCAGCTGGGGCCCCTCTGTCTTGTGTTTGTGGAGGAATCCCTCTTTAACTGTGACGGACGGCATGAACACGGCCCTCTGAGGCACCTCGGACACTACAGGTACAAGGAGAGAGTTTGTGATGTGCATATAATGGCACGCTCGTCCACACAGACACAAGGTGGTGCTGTGACAATAAGCAACCAGGCTACAATTGTTTAACTACAGTACACGTCTTTATTTTCAGAGCTTTGTTATTGACAACACCTCCGTCCATCAGCACATGAAGAATTCAAAGAACAGGCATCCACTCCTGCCTTCCAAATAACTCCAGAAGGCAGTAAATGTCAAACTGGCCTTTAAGAGAAAAGAGTAGGTGTGATGTGCAGAAGGAGGCTGAAACACGATATGTCAGAGGGGGAAGATGTTTCACAACAAGAGCCTCACTGACACCTGATGGTGAGAAAGCAGCCCAGATATGTTGGGTAACCAGTGTGGCGTGTACAAGCGCCTGAGGCCTCTCGCTCCAGCGCCCCACCAACTCATTAACCATCACATCTCTTGTCTACACGTCCAACAACTTATGAATATTTCACCAAGGGGCCACAGTATTGTTTTCACCGGATCCTTATATCATCGGCTTGGGGCTGCTGGCAGCCGGCCCGTGGCTAATTCACTACATTTAATTAATCGACAGCTTGACCTCTGAACTTTCCCTTCGATCCCACGGTTCACAGCCTTACCGATGTCATGGTCTATGTCGATTAACTTGTCGAGGAAGTCTTTCACAGACGCCACGCTGCGAAGGATGATGGGATGAAGAGGCGCCATCCACTGCTCCTTTCCGTGACCCAGCTGAAGGCCCAGGTTCCCGACACTTTGCAACGCCTGGCGAGCACAGACACACAACAACATCCACTCAATGCCCACATCTCCAGCACATGAACTGACAGTGCTCGCTGTGAGTGACTGCACATCTCAAAGTCAGAGATCAAAAGGGTTCCTCTGGCCAAGCATGCTGTGAGGCCCTTTGTCCGGCCCACACCTGGCCTAGGGCGAGGAGGAAGTCCCACTCTGCAGCCCCTCTCTGATGCTCGGGCTTTGAACCGCAGTCTGGTCACAGCGCGCACAAATGTAAAAATAGCTTGTTCCCTTTCTCCGTGGAGGACCCATGGCAACAGCACTTCAGCACCGCGGACAGCAGCCAGCTACGTTTCACTTTTAATATGTGACCGTGACCTCCCTGTTTTTAATGATATTGAGGTTGTTTGTGTTGTTTATGTATGACTCTTGGTGATCACGACCATTCAACAATAATGATGAGCTTAGTTAGAAACTACCAGAGGCTTTTATTGCCAGTGCGACAATTATTTTTTCTGTCTGCCTTTTGCAGTTTGATCTATTTCCAGTCGAGACAGGATGTTCGAGCGCAGCATAACATGAGAAGGTATCGTTCCACTGCAAAGTGTGCTGCATGCGAAATTCAATCGCCAAAATTTGCTTTTGTCTATACACGTAGTTTAAATGTCTATTTTGTCTTCCTGTTTCCCATTGTTTGTTAGAAATGACTCGCCTCGCCTCCCGTGCAGCCACGTCTTTCGCTGTTTGTTTCTTCTGCACTTAAGTGTGATGTCTGGACATGAATTAATTATTCATAGCGGCATCTGTGCACACGTCTGTGTTGTGCATCGTACCTTGGCCAGTAGTAACAGGGTTCTGCTCGTGCGCGTGTCCGCGTGCTGGTCTCTCAGCTGGAACAGTTTAGGCGTGAGGATGGCCGGAGCGAAGAAACGCAGGAAGAAGAACCCACTGATGGCCAGATACTTCACATCCTGTAAAAGCAAAGTGAATTTGATGGGAAAAGTTTAGAAATCTGAGGACTGTCACTCAGTATAAGAGTGTAGAGTACAGAGTGGTAGCGGAATATAAAACATGTAAAGGGAGTGTAAAATGAATAAAAAATACATCGACAGGCTTAGAAAAGTGTTTCCAGCTTTTATTCTCAAAGTGTTTTGCTCCAGACTGACCTCGTTCTCGGGTTCAGCAAATTGCTCCTCTACTCTCTTGTGCAGTTGTTTGAAGGCCACTCTCATGACCGGAGGACACTGATCGACTGAGCCCACAATAGATTCAATGATGCTGGTTAAGTAGCTTTGCAGCATCTCCACACTGCTGTCCCGCACCTCTGCCTCCGACACTGCTCCCTTAAATGAAATCCGTCTTTGGAGACAAGGGAAGATGAGAGGATTTATTGTCCCTATGTCAGAAATAGACAAAGTACCATTTGTATAGAGATTTGGTTGAATCGTAAAAGGACCATAGACAATTAAGCATACTGATGAAATATTATGTTAGAGCCTTTGTATACACAGTCTATGGTCAGAGCAATTTCATACATCGGACAGCTGAATACAGATTTTGAGAGTTGAACTGAGGATGTCCAGAGAGCTATGAAGACATGGGACAGCTGATAAAGTGAAGACAGACTGATCTACTGCGGGTGTAGAGGACGTTCGCTCCTGGATCTCCCTCCATGTCAGAGATAGACATCTCAGGGGGCTCATGGCAGTTGCCATGCAACAGCCTCCCCCCTTTTCACATTCCTTTTTTTCATTTTCTAACAGTCTTCCTCTCAGGGGTGAGGCGTACATGAAGTGGGCGGCCACCTGTGACCACGTTTCCATTTGACCATTTTAACACTGAGATCGAGAACTACACAGATGAGCCTACAACCCTCGATCCCAGTTTGTGGCTTAAGACAAGCTGGTGTGAAAGAAAGCTGGACTATTTTAGGTCAGGATATGACGGATCATGGTGTTGTGAGCGGCAGGAAGACGTGTTTTAGGTTTTTACCTTGTGCGGTTCAGGTCGATCTTACACGGGTCCAGCTCGATGTATTTCTTCTCATCAAAGACGCGATTAATGATGGGCTTCAGCACCTCATGCAGATACAGCATGCCAACAGCCTGACAGCAAAACAATACCATATGCTGAGGACAGCTCATTTGCATACATGTTTAAGAATAAACAAGGTACAGTGTGAAGCAGCAGGGGTGCATGAGACGGTGTGAATTTAACAACAATAGGGAATGTGCAGGAAGATAAAGACAGAGTAATAGGTTAGAAACAATGAAAATGTCACGTTTCACTTGTTTTCCCAAGTGCACAACATGTTTTGATTGCAGCTGCTAACTAATATATTTCAAATCTGCACATTTGTTTTCAAAGTGAAATATACAAACTCAGATGTATCTCATTGTTTTAGATACTATTATCAAACTACACAGGCCGTCTCATGGTCAGTTCTCTGAATATCATGGAGATAAATCTTAAACATACATTTAATGGATTCCTCTGTGTCATTGTCCATGTAGAGAATAAGAAAAGATTTGCTGTTTAAACATTTGATTTGCAAAAAAAGAGCTCTTTTAGATCTTTATCTATGGCAAATATTCTTCCCCCTCTGCTATATTATATATTACTAGATATATCATACTAATATATGTCCAATCTTATCTTTCATACTCATATATAACCTATACTTTTTATATTTTGTATTTATTATTTTGTTATATTTAGGTCTGGTTTTCATAAAACCCATAACTGTTATGTGGGTCATTGATGTGACGCCTATATTTTCTGTCCGACTGCATTTTCTTCTGTTAAAAAAAGGTTTAAATACATAAAGAAATACCATATATATGTAGTACTTCTCCCGTATATGTACACAATTTCCAAAAACCATTAGTTATTTCACTGTTTCTGTTTTTTAAAGTGTCAAAATATCATGTGGTGCGACCGTCCGGCCATGACTGCTGCTGTGAAAACTTCTTTGAAATTACTCAAAATCTATTCAAATTTATTTTCTGCCATATTTGGCATGATTTCCAAAGTGTTTTGTAGTCCTGTACAAAATTGCAAAGCATTTGCATTTATATTTCCATCATAGTATACAAACAAACTTTGTCCGATGATGTCCATTTTATGAAATATCATGTCGTGCGACCATCAAGAAAGGACCAATTTGGGACTTTGATGTTGAAATCCATTCAAAGACAGGAAGTTGCATCATAAACCATTTTGCCAAGGACCCACGGAAGCAGCAACAGGTTTGTAACTCTCTCTCAAATTTGGAAAAAAATAACCTTTTTCACAGCTGGTATGTAGTTGCCACATTTGGATATCATGTGGTATGACCTCAAAAAAACTATGAATTTGTTTGTTATTTAAAAATATATATATTTTGATTATAAATTTCATAGTGACCTTTTGTGCTGACCTAGTTTGTTTTCTTTAGGAGGCCAATTCTGTGCCTGTAAATTTTGACTGAACTAGAAAATATCATGTGGTGCGACCAAATGTGGTGCGACCATTGCAGAGTGTTTTACATGATAGATATATGTCCTAGATTGGGAGTTTTGGGGCTTTTTTAAATTCAATTAATGATTTATATACATAAAGTACTTTATTTTAGTATTATTTGGAAAATATTTCTATGCAATTAGAGTATTTTTTTCTAATATTTCAGAAACAACGGTTTATGTTTAATTTTTGTACAATATCATGAATAATTACCACCCCAAAAATGTAACATGTAATTTTATCTCGGTTATTATGAATTTATTAGTTATTTATTATTTATTTATGTGTTTATTTATTTATAACTGTATAACTAAAAAATGAAAACTACAAATAAAGCAACATGAAGTACATATTGCTCTTATGTGTTTTTCATCACTGGACGAAATGCATATTTGCATTAAAATGTTCATCTATCATTAGTCCAAAATAACTTATTGATTTATGGCATGACATTACATATCTTTTTCAGCTACAAGAGAAATAAACAGCAGGGAGAGATTCCATATGCCAAGTCAAGTGAGTTGACAGAGAGAGAAAAAGAAACAGAGAGAGAACTGGAGGGCTGCATCCAGACATTCCACCAGTTCTGGTTGATGTAGATGTCGCACAAGAGCAGCCAGAAAATGCAAATGCAATGAGCCCCACTTTCACCCTTGTTACTAATGACTTTATATTATTGAGAAATTGTAAAAAAAAAATGTAAGCATATTAAGGAAATTAATTAATATTAAGATAAATTACGGTCACACCACATGAAATTTTTTAAGGCCACGGCCAATTCATCTAGATGAAAAAACACTAAAATCAAATAATTTGAAATTTGTATATGATGTTATGTGTACACAACATTCCTAATGTTTGAATAATTATAATAGATATTCTTTTTTTTTGTATTTTAAAATTGGACTGTTGAAAATCCTTATACGTCATTGACCCATGTACCACATCCCACACATATTTTTAACATTTCATGTATGTATTTTGTATTTATGTTGAAATAAATTAAACAGTAGAGAGAGAAAAATCCAATACTTGTAGTTCCTCGCAACATAAAACAACAGTTACATCATCGCACCTTCATGAACTGCTCCATGGCTTTGGAGGCGAGTGAGTTGGAGCGGAACAAAGTGTTTGGATCAGCTGTGAGAACAAAAGAGAAAAGAGACCGATTAATTTTATAGTAAATAACGACACCATTTAACCTGAAATACATGTATTTACATTAAATTAGAACAGAGAGGCAGCAGTTAAGATTTTAGAGAAGCGTGGATCTGATCATTTCCTCTCCATTATTATCTCCCAGCCAATTTAATGAAGCCGCTTTCACAGACGCTCTCAACAGGGACATAATCGAGCTCGATGAAAATCTCTGAGATAGATGCATTGCTTCATTAAATTCATTGGCAGCTATTAATGAGAAGTGTGGATCCTTTGTGTGTTTCTGGTGTCACTTCAGGCTTCTGGCATGTGTGACATGTTTATCAACTGAGAGCTGATCTGCTTTGGAAGCACAGACCTCTCAGTGTGACAAATGAGGACAGAGTGACCTTGCTGACACAACATTTAAATCCTTCAAGGTGGCAACACTGACATATTCATGGTGACAGGGACTGAGGTTGTTAGGTGAAATATTTTCGGTGACATATGTGAGGACCTGTGAGTTTGCACTGAAACCCAGTGGGTGTGCTGCGCAGTTTTCTTTCCTTTACCCCTGTGCCCAACTTTAATGTCTGGCTGCCAACGGCATCTATTCTTGATCAAGCACTTACTCTCAGGATCATGTGGAGTTGCTATGGAAACTTAGGCACTATGCTTATTATCTCAAACTACACCAACACAACCCAAAGACCAGAGCACAACTCTGTGTGAATTATCATGGGAATGTGGTGCGGAGGCAATAACATGACTAATCCAGACCACAGAGGAGCCATGAAAAAAGACTGTTGGGTGAGTAAATAATTGGCATTGTTGAGGCAAATATGGTGCTGGTAGGTTTTAGACGCCCACGCTCACACACCATGACTGTGGCGCTCGGAGACCTCTATGTCATTTCAGAGATAAATAGCAGCAGCTCTCAGAGGGTCTCCGGAGTGAGGAGTGATTGCAGGAAACTGGCAGGTCCCGAAATCTGACTAATGCAAATAGTGACTAATAGAGATAAATGTAGAGCAAATGCACACTGTGTATTGTGTGATCACAGATGTCACATGTGCTCAGATATGGAGGCATTAATGGTTGGCATTCTTCTGAGAGACAAACTGGAGCATACTGGCGTGGACCTCCACTGTGGGACAAATAAAGGATTATCTTATCTTGTCTCTGTCGGATCAGTGCACTTCATAAATAAGCCTTGAAATTATGAGTATCTGTCATTGATGACATGTTGTCTCTAAACTTACTGGTGTGGTTGACCTCCCGCGTGTTCAGGTAGTCCAGGAAAGGCACCACAAGGCCCTGGCCCAGGTAGATCTTCACCAGGGTCATTGCCACATCTTGACGGCTCTCCACCGTGGTTACATCCTCCAGCATGGTCAGAGCGCTGCTATCCTCCACCTGGGGAGAGGACGACTCAGGTTATGGGCACAGAACGTGAACGGCATTGGGAGGACAACAGAGGATAAATGAGGCAGATGGAGTGAAATGAAAGCTGGGCTCAGACGACAGGAATATGAGCCAATTTAATTCCAATTCTGCCCCCCCCCCCCCCCCCCGAGAATTGGAGGAGAAATTAAGTCTGGCACCTTAGTGATGTTGGGCCCAGAATAACTGATGGAGATTTTACTGCAACCATTTTCTCAAACAGACTCATTTAGCCTTTTGCTTTTGTATATTGACATAAGAGCAAGTTGTCGCTCCACGCCACCCCTCCTCTTTGTTTACATCTGCTTCCCCATGAGGTCACAGGAGAGATGGGAGGTGGTGCGCCTCTGTCCCCGGAGCAAAAATGTCAACAATATCCTGTAGTGTTTGATGATGATTATTTTTTAATCTTGTAGTGTGGGCGTGTTGAAGATTATGTAGAAGAAATGCGCTCTCCCTGTGCAACCTGATTTCAAAATGGTTTTAAAACTCCTGTAGTCTGAGCCCAGCTTGACTGTGCATGAGGTAAAGAAAGAACAGCACATATTCACACAGTCCAGTCTCTGGACACAGAAAATGATTTATCGTGCAGCTGAGCACACGAGTATCAGTGCTGCGGAGGAGTCGTGACGCTGACCTCTGTGGGCGAGATGACTGACTCAACCAGGAGGTCAATGAGAGGCTGGTAGTACACAGATGGCAGGATGCGATCCTCCACCAGACGCACCTTCAGACGCAGCGCTCCCAGCTTACCACTGTGACAAAGGAAAATACCAAAGAATCTCAGAGAGAACAGAGAGAGAGGATTAACCTGCATTAAAGGTATCTTGGGAAAGATGGGGAAATCTTTATGGACTTTTTGAATAAACACAAGCTCCTGGCTTTGTTGTCTATGGTTTTGTTTAAAGTTAGTAAGTTGCTGAAATCTGCAGGAAACTGTCGATAAAAAAGCAAGACGCTGATTGCGTGTGATACATTTGAATGCTCTTTTTTTTATAACATCTCTAAACACAGTGATAGTGTGTACTTATGTTGTGTCAATTGTTCACACTGCTTCCCTAAACCACTCAGGTGTAACACATAGTCCCAGAGCGAATAGGTTTTGTAATGACTCGGGTAGTTACCAATTTATACTCAACAGTTTGCAACCCTCAATAAAAACCCTTTAACTGCGAGTCTCTTAGATTCACTTTACTTTCGCGTCATCTTTTCGCAGTTCACTCAGCTTTGTTTGGTCTAAAATTATCTCAAGGAACAGACGCATTTAAAAACACCAAGTGATTGCGGCTCACTTTGAGCCTTGAGAGGTTTCCAAAAGCAAAATGCATATCTCATTTGTAATATACAAGCATACAAACTCAACACACTGTCCAAATAAACACACCCATAATTCTCACCCTGCATCAACTTCGTTGTTTCCCAAGGGTAGCAAACGGAACCAGCCCTCTAACAGAGGTGTCTTGTGCAAACAAGCAAGAGGGATTTCCACCTGCAACCAAGAGCAAACAAGGATATGACTCCAGGCAAGAACAATAACTTACAATAACAATAACTTTTTTTAACCAACCATGTATTTAAATCTACAACATCCTCACCTTTCCAAGAAAGTCATTCTTTCCCACCATGTCCCAGTCCCAGACCTCCACAGTGACGTGTCCTTCCACACTCAGCTCCTCTGGATCCACCTCCAGCTCCAGTGTCTCTCCCCAGTGAGGGAAACGAGTTTTCTTGATAATCTAAAACACAGCATTTCCAGGTTATGAGAAATCCACAATAAACCTTTGTCACCTCACTATTGTCGAGGGTGAAAGGCACCATAGGGGATGTTGCACCTTGTTAAGGCTTATTGTTTTTTGTGCATAGTGGGCTATACAAACTAAATTTGTTGGACGACTGATTGACCTCAGCTCACTTATGCATGTTGTAATATAAAATGATCAAACTACCAGACAACTCACCGAGGTCTCTGCGCTGTGGTTGTTGAAAATAACTCTTGCGAACGGATCCGAGGTCCCGGTGATGTCTCTTGGAGCCAAGTCTCTGTAGTTATCACCAGACAGAAAGACAACAGAACCGATCAATACGCTGAAACCACTCAACAAACTCTTCTAAACTGTCAGCGAGGACAAATCCTCTGCTCTCCACTCGACCTTATCCTTTCAAACTCAATCCACATTCGTGGGGTCATGTTTGAATAACTCAGTGTCAAGTTCTGAGTGACATGCTCATTAGTGCCCTGCCTGAGAGCGAGAGATTGTAGCCTGGGACGCACAGATGGGACAGTGAGTGGTGTGATATGGCGGCGTGACTCTGGAGGAGAGTGTGGAGGCCTGCGGGGTGATGGTGTAAAGATTTGAGCTCAGAAATAGTGACGGCACAGGAAGGACTAAGCTACAGAAACTTAACTTGTGTCCCCTTTCATCATATTGAATCTGCTTATAAAGACGATTATAACATCATGATAATATGATGGTCACATGCTTGCTGCTCATTGTCCTCTCATTTTGCTGTGTCATGGATTTGAAAGTTATCTTACCTGGCTTCAATGATTTGACAGCGCAGGTTGATCTTCTCTGTATCTTTCAGCAGCACCACACTCAGATGGATCTCTCCCTGGACTTCTTCATCAGGGTCGACCCTCGTCAGGTTCAGCCAGTTGTCCAGCCCTGACCAGGCAACACGGAAAGACACCAGTCATTTAAAACAGCAATGCTCAATAAACACTAAAAGCAGTTGTTTTGGGCCAATTGAGAAACTGATGAATTAACCTTTTCATCAATAACGTCAAAGTAGTCAGGTAATCTCCTTAATCAGACAAAATAATCTGCACATATTCAGATTCATTGTTTTAAATTGAATCAAACCAAAACATTCTGGGTACTCCCTAGTCCCGTCTTCTCAGTTGAGAGGATTTGCATGTCTTTGTTTTATTCAATAGTAAACTGAAGATTTTCAGGATTTGTGCTGATAAGAGGTACAGACGTCACCTTGAGCTTTAGGGAATTATGGTGGCTTTTGTATTACTATTGGGTGGCTAGGGGGTAGAGCGAGTTGTCCTCTAACAAGAATGTCGGTGGACCGATCCTTGGGCAAGATACTGAACCCCTGATGGCTGCGTCGGCAGTGAGTGAGTGATGTGTGATAGAGAAAGCGTTAGATGCACTGTACGAATGTGTGTGTGAATGGGTGAGTGGCAAAATTGTACTGTAAAGCACTTTGAGTGGTCATCAAGACCAGAAAAGCTGCTATACAAATACGAACATGTTGTGGTCTAATCAAACATTTTAAAATGGCAAATTTTACGCATAAAGGTATAAAATGCTTTATAATCTATAAAGTACAAGACAAGATGAGAACATGCTCAGTCCCAATCTGATATTGTTTATATTTCAGCCGTGTCACATCCTCTGTTTCGCTGTGTGCAAGGGTGCGTCAAGGCCAGACTGTGAGAAGATTTGTGCGAGGGAGTAACTGACTCAGTACCACCCTGTGGCCATTAATCACACGAGGCCAAGCCAGGTGGCTTTCTACAGAGGCATCAGTATTCAGCAAACACACCCTGATAAACACATCGAGCAATTTAATAAAACTACACAACAGCATCACACCGCACCATATTTGAAGTGCTCCGTCTAACCAAGACAATGCAGAACGTGCTGGAGATCGTGCTGACATGAAGACTGGGACTATAGTTTCTAAAATGTGAAAGATTCTGTAAGACATTAAAAAGGCTTGAGGTCATTTAAAATTAATTGGCTGTTCTATAATCATTTTACAGCACAGTGATGTTCCACACAAACAGATGGTTTATGATGCGCGATGAAAAATACTAGCATTTAGGCAGATGAGCACCAGGAGAGCCATTTAATAACAAATCAGTGGGAACGCTGATTTCACCGCCTCCGAGTTAGAGATTACGCGACCGAAACCGACTCTTAAGTGCCTGATAAATGTGCGCTTATCAAATTAAATGTGTGAGACAGCATTGGGAGACATTCCCAGAGTCTCCGTCTAAAAGAAAAAGGAGGGCAGGTCGCCTCAATCACATGGAACTTTGACTCGGTCGTGGAAATCCATGTAAGTTTAACCTCTGAGCTGCGGTCGTGCACCCAGATATGTTTAGTTTTACCTTTGGCTGGAGACCTGATGGCTTCTTTATTCAGTGAAATCTTTCCAATGACATCATCGTGCCTGTTGAAAGAGATAAAAGAGGAGATTATCAGAGAGAAGCTATTGATGCTGCAGTTGTTGCAACAGTTAAATGAGGTGAATTTGAGGACAGACTGATTAGAGCACCGTGGTCACAAGACGACCAGAGAAAAAAAAAAAAAACTTGAATCACTCAATGTGGGCGACCATCTGTCTGATGATGTTTGTTTATTCAAAGCCTGGAGTTACTTTCTCAGAACATTTAAACTGTATGTGAGGTTTTAACCCAAATATATTAGTTCATGAGCCAAGTTAAGAAAACACTGTTGGCTTAGAGGACTATAAATCAACTGAAAGGCTCCGTCAGTAAAGAGGCTGAATATGGAATAGCTTCAAATGACTGTTACCCAATGGTGTCCTCGTCCATGACATGGAAGGAGAGGGAATGGAAACCCATCGGGAGGTGCAGTGTATACTCTTCACCCCAGAAAGGATTAAGGTTCTTCCACACTGTGGCCGTCCTGAAAGGTGAGGTTATACGTGATGAACAGACCTTATAGCAAAACACATCACATGAATGTACCAACAGAAACCAGCAGAGTCAGGCGTCACTGTAAAAGTGGCAGCAGTACAAGCTCTCACATACCCGAGGGGAGACGGATCATATGCTTTTAAAACCACTAGGATCCAGGATCCCTCCAAGGCATCATAAGATGTTTAATGGAATAGGACAAAAGGGAGAAACATAAATCTGCTACACATGATAATTTATTTTTTATGACTTTTATCAAAACTTTGCTCTAAGCTCTTTTGAAATTAAACAAATCCTCGTTTATGGACCCGCTCACATCTTAGCGACATACTGTACGCAATGTCATAATCAGACATGACAACATGTCGCCAACATGTTCCACTGAACAGTTCAGAGCATCTCTTCTACCTGCAGACTTTTTATAAACAATGTTGATTTACTATTCCTTTACTGTATGAGGTGAGGTTTTTGCTAAGTTTCCTAAATGTTTCGTTTTATACAAACTCTTAAAGGTTCTGTTAAAGCCAGAAAGGATTCTATGAAGACAGTCTATTGAACCTCAATAAAAATGTTTTTGTTATTGTAACGTCCATTTGACCGAATATTGAAAAATGTTGAGTGCGGAGAGTTGGTCATGAAGGTCTGCTCAAATTCAGTGTCAATTTTAGTTACAGCAACCTCGTGATAACAATAGAATTAAAGTTTGAACCACCACTGGAGCATTGCAGAGCTTTATGAGCGTGTCCGTTTTCTCCCTCCACAACCAGCCACATCATCCGAGAACATCACACTCGAGTCAGTTGTCCAGTGACACCACAAGATAATTAGTTTGACTGTCTGCAGTGAATCATTGTGCGATTTTCCCTCAACGTGCCGGATGGAACAATGGCCACTGACTTTTCTCTACGTTGGTGTTGAAGACAACGACAAACATTTCCTCCAAAGTTAAATCTGGATACTGTCAACGAGCGCCACTGAAAATAACTGTTATTTGGAGAATGAGTGGGGAGGAGGAGAATGAAATCATCTGAACTGGTGTATTCTGCAGCATTCACCTTGCCTATACGCAGGGAGCACCCTGCAATAATAGATGCACCCTCTCCATGGTTACCTGAGGGAGTTTTAAAGGCCAGACCAGTATCAGGTTCTCTGCATTGGAGGGGCCACGCTGTGGGCACCACCACCCGGGTCACACACACACACATACACACTCCACCCTGGATTACAGAGTAGTGCAAGCACAGCCAGAAAACTGAGCCAATGCAAATATAAACTGTGATGATGAATATATACTGTATATACAAGATACTTTTCATAAACACATATGTGCAGATCTTCATTTAAAACAGAACAGGACTCACCTGGCCACTACTTCATTGTCAACTTTTACAATACAGTATGGATCACTGGTTCCAGAGCTGAAGATGACAAGAGAAATACAGGACATCACGAGACATATTATAAGAAGCAGTTTGTCTGATGGTCAAATGAATCTCCTCTTAAATTTAAACACTTGACTATCACATTTCTTCAAGAAATCTACATGAGGCAGTGTAGCACAGCTGGAAAAACCATTTCACATGCAAATTGGACTTTTCCCCGTGCAATCTGACAAGAAGCTTCTGAACAATGTTGTGGCTGTGTCGTCTCCATCCTGCGAGTTGAGACTTGAGCACAGAGCCACATGCCTTTCGGAAGGATTACTTACACGTCTTTGGCGGGGAGGTTCCTGCCCTCGACAATACGAAAATAAAGAGATGTGTTCTGGGCCATTTTGGAGTCGAGTGCGGTAACAATCCAATATTCCTCCTGTGTTCCCATGTGCGGGCTCTTATAAACAGAGCTCTCCTCCTCCGCTGCAACTCAGTTTCCTTCGCTTCATGGCACCTTCAGCGCGTGACGGCGCACGGCTCTCTCTCCAGCAGCGCGCAACACAGGCGCGCGTCCACATTCAGATCCGGATCCAGATCAGATTCAGATCAGATCCACAACCTGATCCAGCCCAGTCACAGGAGCAAGTGGGATACTGTGGAGCACACACACACGCACACACGCACACACGCACACGCACACACACACACACACACACGCACACACATACACACACTGCGCTGTGAATGAATGGATCATCACCCATGTAAATGTAAACATGAATAAACTGCCCTCACATGACTTGTTTTAAAATCTGACACCGTCCACCAGCTGTTTCTACCTGACGTCACTGCATCTTCTATATAATTTGTCACCGTCTTAAGGACGGTGGGTCACACCTGACAATTACATTCAGGAGCGCCCCCTTCTTTGTCTAAACGCGCCACCAAGTGAGCATATTGAGCTACTGCAGGTGCATTTACATACAGGCATCTTGGCAGCCACCTCTCCGGGGTCCTCACTGAAGTACATGTTAGCGTATAAACAATACGTTAGAGCAGCAAAGCTAAAAACAAGCTTTTTTCAGCCTCTCATGTTGTTTATGTAACCTAACTTAACTTTTGTTAGCAGACGGACGTCATTATATGCAGGCTAGTCTCCCAAAGACAACACATTGTCTTGTTTCCGGGACCTTTACACTGTGAAAACAGTGAAATTAGCCCAAACTGCTGCTAGCTTGGTTAGCTAGCTGGATGTGTTGAACAGCAGCCTCTTGTTTTGCTCTCACTTCTCCAGTGAAGGAGATGGATGGTTATCCCGGGGTCACTGGCGGGGATTCAACCAAGCAACAGGAGAGACATTACTACCTGTTGTCTGAGCTGCAAACCTTAGTGAAAGATTTACCCAGGTAATGTTGCCTAACCTTCAGACAAGGGATCACAGCAGTTGGTGTCTCAGGTTTATCTGTATGAATGATTTATTGACTGCATCTCGCTGGGCATTGTTGTTCTTCTCCTCTGTGTTTAGCTCCTTCCAGCAGCGCCTGTCCTACAACACACTGAGTGACCTGGCCCTGGCGCTCATAGATGGGACGGTGTATGAGATCGTGCAGGGGCTCCTGGATATTCAGCATCTGACTGAAAAGAATCTGTACAACCAGAGGCAGAAGCTGCACGGTGAACACCAAGGTCAGTGCTCCACAGAAAACACGCAGTGACTGATGGGGTCTGTTCACAACTGCAAGCCTATTCCTGTTACCTGGGTAAAATCAGGAATTCCTCTGAAATCAAACACTCTGCCAAGTACCAAACCTGCTTCATGAAACGGGGGCCTTGTTGTGAGGTTGGTAACTGCAGATGCTACTGTGATGCTTGACTGCTTATCCTTTGTGTGTGCAGCACTCAAACAGGAGCTTTTACGAAAACACAAAGACGCTCTGCAGTCGTGCAAGTCTCACAACCTTGGGCTTCTCAAATCAAACCAACAATCGGAAGTAGAGGTGAGGCAATGAAATCCTAATGCCTCTGTTTGTAAAAAAGGACTATTTATTGTCATATGTCTACATGTTGATTGGTTTACTAACATCATTTATCGTCAGGCTCTGGACATACGTGTGCGAGAGGAACAAAAAATGATGGATAAGAAGATTGTAGCTGAAATGGATCAGAAAGTGATAGACCAGCAGAACACCCTGGAGAAGGCGGGAGTCCCAGGGTTTTATATCACCACAAATCCTCAGGTTACCCTCTTTGACTGTTCACTTACTGAAGTTGAAATCCATAGTAATGCCATAAATAGTGGGGTAGGATACAAATATGCTTTTTTAATACAGATAAATGTCCATCAGATGGCAAAGTGTGTCCTCACCTCTTGCTTCTTGTGTGTTTCAGGAGCTGACAATGCAGATGAACCTACTTGAACTGGTCCTCAAGCTTCAACAGAAAGAGTCACAATCTGGAATACGATGAGGAAGATAATGAAGAAGCTTTATTTTAGCATAAAACCAACGGCATATTCTCACAATCCAGTTACTGTGAGATTCACCGTGTCTCAGTCAACATGTTACTTACATTGCTGTTTGTAAGAAGCAGCAAGTTCAGAGAATGTTGAACACAGGTTGTCCCGAGTGTTTTGGTCATCACCATCATAAGCCGGTTGGAGAGATGAACATGGCTTGTAAAGCGCTTAATGCTATGTCACACATTAACATTGAATTGATTTGTTTTGCTTCAAATCCTTTAAAGACACATTAAAGGACATGAAGAGAGGACCAGACGTGGTCGTAAATGGAAATAAGGCTGTGACCTTCCTGAAATAAGATTATTTTTAAGAGCCTCTTGGTGCCTTTGGAGCAGTCAGCCACGTTTGAGGTGAAAAGGAAAGTGCAATTCCTTTGGGTGTAAACAGATATCTAATTATGTGATCAAATACAAAGCCGAATTTTATTATAATTATTACGTTTTTGCCATTCCTTAAGTCGTTCTGGCAGGTTGTGTGAAAACCTGATGTTTATTTAAATCAGCCGCTGGACATTTGAAAAGTGGACCAGCTACGACTGACCTGACCTCATGATGTTCACCTCAAATATCTAAAGTAGAAACAGGGTGACGTGTCTCTGTTCCGAACAGACTATGTGAGGCTATGGGTTCACGTTATGTGTTGAGCTTTCCTCTTTATATTTGCATTGATATTTAGAAAATGTCTTACAAATATATAAACAATAAATTATCTGTTTTTCTATTACACAAATGTCAGCTTCAATAAACAAGTGTTTTTTGGAGTTTCTTGAAACATCTATATATGTTAATCATTTTTACTGAATTGAGTTCTGTTGACACTGATCTTTTTCATGACTAATTTGTGTTCTGAATTATTTCACAGTTTCATCAGTTCATGTTCTAGTAAATAAATCTGCAGCTAAACTATCTGTGGCCTCTCTATTGATGTATTGTCTCCATTTGTAAGACACACTGTTAGTGGGTCAAACACCTAATGCTAGTCCTCTGACCAGGTCCAACAGTACCTCTATCACATCCATCTTCTTTACAAACTAAGTTTTTTTAATGATCACATATAAAGCCCCATGGTCAGACACCTGACTACAGTGTGATTTACTGTGCCTCCATTCCCTCTGTGGCCTCATGGGTCTGCTGACAGGGTTTTAATATCTGCACCCTGATGCATAAACTGCAGGGGACGGAGGATGATTGCTCTTTTTCTTATTTGTTTCCCTGTTGGCACTTGAACCTGTTCTGTGACATGTTTGCACTGTTTGATTTTGTTCTTATGACACGAACTGAACGGTTTAAATACACAGTAAATTATAATTACTTGAAATGTTTGAGTCCACAAAAGAATTAAGGAGTTTCAGGGGTTAAACAGCATTGCACCCAAAACCAATACAATTTTAGTAAATGGTGACGGATTCTTTAAACGTAAAAAAAATAAAATAAAACATGCCTCCATACTGCTCCTTTCGTGTCATCCACGTGTCCGTAATGTTTGAGCCTAAATGTCCGCTGTTATCCTCCGGAGCCACGTTCACATGTGGATCACGGACATTTGTGCTAAAAACATGGTGCAAATGACCATGTTTCGAGTTGAATTTGAATGTCGGGGCTTCCGGACACTTGGATGACACCACAGGACCTGTATGGAGGCATGTTATGTTTCTGTTGTTTTTATACATTTGAAGAAGTGGTCACCATTTATTTGAATTGTATTGGATTTAGCTGCAACTTTGTATACCCCTGAAACTTTTAAAGTGTGTTGTGGACTCAAACACTTTGCCCCCCCCTCCATCGGCATAGTGGTGAGTAGATAGAGGGAATTTATATTTTTTGGTGAACTATCCCTTTAAGGTGCTTACCTACGTTATATAATCAGAATCAGAATCAGAATCAGAAGTATTTATTGCCAAGTAGGTTTACACCTACCTGGAATTTATTAATTAATTATGATTCTCAAACGTTTTCGCTTTTATATTGAGTCAATTGTATAGACAGTAAGGCCCGGGGACCTCCTGTGGGCCCACCTGCTGTCGATAATCTCTTCCTGTGTATAAAGGGTGGGGTCTATATATGGGCGGGCTGCAGTGGGGAAGCCCCGTCGGTGGCCCAGAGGTGACTGTGCCTTTAAGAAGCGTGTTGGCTTTATTCTCGCGCACCTTCTGCTCCATCATCACCGGGCGATGCGCCTCAGCGACTTCCAGCAGCAGCAGCAGCCGCGGACCTGCAGCTCGGATGATCCTGAACAACTGAGGTAAAAACCCGTCTTTATATTCCTCGTGTTACTGCGGATCTCTCTCTCTCTCTCTTCTCTTCATGTGTGAATATAACGCGGATCCCGTCAAATGTTCCCACTCCCCTCGCGATCGTAAAGTGCGACGTCGCTCCCAGGCAAGGCTACACGCAGGAGAGAGGGAGTCTAATGATCCTCACTTCTTATAAAATATTCATTTTACATTAAAAGCACAGTGCTGCAGTGTTTGTCTGCCCACGGTTCCACGTCACGAGTGGATCTGTGTAGTTGACGTCGATGTTTCAGTGTAAACGAGTCGTGTGTTTTGAGGCAGTGGGTTTATTTCTAAAGGGAAATAAAGCCTTACGTAATTAAAACGGAAGCATCCTGCTGTCGCCATATGCCCGTCCGTCTATCTACCGAGGGCAGGAATCTGATGCTGCTCCACCCGGAACAGGAGGACGAATACTGGATGTGTATGATGAAAAGACTAAACATATTGTGTGAAGTTAACCAAATCAAATAAATAAAAGCATGTATCTCCATGATCTCTCGTTGCTACACTACCAGATCTCATATTACACATGAGCGATGCCTTTTAGATGACGTGGTGTGTCCCTTCACTGTGATGTTGAGCATCCATGCGGCCTCGTTGTAAAATGTAGATAAAACAGGAACGTTGGAAAACAGTCAAATAAATCACATCATAAAAAGACTGACACGTGGGTTTGATTTGGTGTTTAGTTTTATTTACAACCTGAAATGTAATGTGATGTATTTACAGAGTTTATTAAGCTGTCTTTTCCCTCAACTCTGAAGTAATAACTTCACAAGCATCGCTACAAATAATATTTAACCAAAATAGAAAAAAAAATCATCACTTCCTCCACAGCTAGCGAAGATGTATCATCCAGCACATTAGTATTACATTATTGTTAAATTATTAATATTGTCATTAAAAATGAATAACCTGTATATTATTATTCTAAACTCAGTCACAACATAAATTATTGCAATGTGCCCTAAACAAGTCAACTATTATGATTAATGTTATAAGTATATCATTATTACCATAATTAATCAGAGCAGCCTTCATTGCTGCTGTTATTATTAGTAAGACTGTCGTTTAAGGTGTTGTCATTGTACATTTATTGATCAATACTTTCCATAAATACAATAGCCGAGCTTGGAAAAGAGTTACCTGTGCAAAGTGGCTTGGGACAGATTAGACCACGTGTCCATTAGCAGATCTGAATAAAAAGTTTTGAGCCCTGCAGACTTACAACAACATGTCAAGCTATACAGTTAAAGCATTGAGCTGAACCGTCATCCAAACAAGTCTGACCTCATAAAACTGCAGTGGCTTGTCTTGTTCTGATTGTGAACATGCTTGTGCTGTGTCTTCCAGGTCATCTTCATAGACAGGTAATGGATCCAGTTTGACTGTTACAACACCCTCCTGCCCTGCTGGCCCGTCTGACTCTGTAGCTATGGCAACTTGTCCAAGAGGCTGCTCACCAGCGGTGCGCCTCTGTCAGAGACTGAACCGTCTCAAGACACTGGATGATGACATGATGGCCACGTCGCTGAAACGCTGCCTCTCCACCCTGGACCTGACTCTGCTGGGTGTTGGTGGCATGGTGGGCTCCGGCCTTTATGTCCTGACAGGGACAGTGGCTAAAGACATGGTCGGGCCTGCTATCATCATATCCTTCATTTTTGCAGGTTTTGCTTCTTTATTGGCTGCGTTTTGTTATGCAGAGTTTGGAGCACGCATTCCCAAAACAGGATCGGCCTACATGTTTACCTACGTTTCCGTGGGAGAGGTCTGGGCGTTTCTCATTGGTTGGAATGTGATTCTGGAGAACATGATTGGTGGTGCTGCTGTGGCACGTGCCTGGAGTGGCTATCTGGACTCCATTTTTAATCATGCCATCCAGAACTTCACAGAGACACACATTATGCAGTGGAACGTGCCCATCCTTGCCCATTACCCTGACCTACTCGCAGCAGGGATCCTAGTCATTGCCTCATTCTTCATTTCCTTTGGAGTTCAAGTGTCCTCTTACCTCAATCACATCTTCTCCGTCATTAGTATGGCTGTCATCATTTTCATACTGGTGTTTGGCTTTATCCTGGCTGAACCAGCCAACTGGAGCCAGAAAGAAGGAGGCTTTGCACCTTTCGGGTTGTCTGGAATACTCGCAGGCTCGGCCACGTGCTTCTATGCGTTTGTGGGCTTTGATGTAATCGCTTCATCAAGTGAAGAGGCAAAGAATCCACAGAAAGCTGTTCCCATTGCCACTGCGATCTCCCTGGCACTGGCAGCGACGGCTTATATCCTGGTCTCCACAGTGCTCACACTAATGGTACCCTGGCATACGCTGGACCCCAACTCAGCTCTGGCCGATGCTTTCTTCCGCCGTGGTTACAGTTGGGCCGGAGTAATTGTGGCAATAGGTTCTATCTGTGGTGAGTGCAGACCATATACTAAGAAGTGCAATTTAAAGCAACACTATGTAACTTTTAGTGAGCAACAACAGCATCCCCTGCGACCACATATGGTAATTCATTATTTTGGCCTCCTTGTACAAGCAATTAAGTGGTTTTCATGTGGACAAAAGACTGAAGAGTAGATATTACCCATGACCCCCAGCTTCCTGAACCAGAAAAGCTGCTGCTTTAACAAACTCGGTTTTATAGTTTTTAAGTTACCTCACTGGATATTGGAGATAAATCCTGGTTTTTAATGACTTCTCTATCTTTTTAACTGATCTACACTCCAGCATCAGGGCGCGGTCACACACACGCGAATGTAAAGCGAGTCAAAGTTTAACTCCACGTGAAGCCAATCTGCGATTTTTCTTGCCACTGGAAGCAAATGTTTGATTCGCCTCCTCAAACGCACGGCAAAGGTTAACTACTGCTCCATTCACACATTTGCGACCGTGCTCTTACTCTGATTGTGGCGCTGCAACAATCAGTCAGTTCCACACTTCTCACAGAGCGCTCCCACTCACCAAAGTAACATGGAGCAAGAACAGGCTCTGAGGAGAGGGAATGAAAGCGGCACCATTCTCCCTATTTCAAGATAGTGTATCGTCAAAGTCAGTTTGAAGCTTCTATTTTTAGGTAAAAAATTCAAATAGTGTTGCTTTGAATGGCTGTTTGTACATTTTGTTGATCTGCACTGTTATATTTTGTGTTATGTTCTGATCAGTAGTCTCTGTTCCCATTTCTAGCCATGAACACCGTGCTGCTCTGTAATCTCTTCTCCCTCCCTCGGATCGTGTATGCCATGGCAGAGGATGGATTGTTCTTTTCCATTTTTGCACGTGTCAATCCCATCACCAAAGTCCCTGTCAATGCTATATTGGTGTTTGGAGTCCTCATGGCCATCATGGCTCTCATCTTTGACCTGGAAGCCCTGGTTCAGTTCCTCTCCATCGGCACACTCCTGGCGTACACCTTTGTGGCAGCGAGCGTCATTGTGCTACGTTTCCAGCCTGACAAAATTAGCTCCAAGGGGACCGCATCCACATCTCCCAACCCCAATGCCGAGCCTTCCCCTGCCCCTTCAGAGACCCAGACCATAACGGAGGACAGCGGGGAGCTGAAGCAGTACGAGTCCTTCTCTGACAAACTGCAGCTGGTGGAGCAGCAGAAGACCACAGAGCGACGAGGGGTGGGACAGCTGAAGGCCTACTGGGAACCATACCTAGGCCGGCTGCTGGGGGACTGTGAGCCGGGCGAGACGGTGGCCTTCTGTGTGCTGACTCTGATAGTGAGCTCAGTATCCTTCTGCTCTGTGCTGGAGTTTGGTACCAAGCAGCTGCACCTTCCTGTCTGGAGCTTCACAATGCTGCTGGTGATTTTTAGCATTGCTTACGTCCTCAGCCTGGCGCTTATATGGATTCATGAGCCGCAAACCAACAGAAAAACATTCCAGGTGAGCTCCTTCATGGATTTTAGTGTGTTAAATTAAGTGTAATATGATGGTTGAGCCTGTCACTGCCCATTTCACTACCCATGGCAACAACAGTTAAATTAAACAACAGTTAATGCCATTTGTTTGAAGCCATTTTATGATTGGAGAATGACTGCAGTTTTATTGTTGTGTAGGTACCTCTGGTTCCATTGACCCCAGGTGCCAGTATCCTCATCAATGTGTTCCTCATGATGAAGCTCAGCGCTCTAACCTGGATTCGCTTCACTGTGTGGATTGCCATAGGTAAGAAGGAACTGGATTTATGCAGAAAACACAATGGACCAAAAACCTAACCGAGCTTTACCATAGGTTTCTGAAACATATTCCTTAAATACAATAATAGTTTAATTTAAAAACTAATAAAAAGGCTTTACTGCAGACATCAGGTATTAAAACTTTGTGTACAACCACTTACCAGCATGTTAAAGGGATTTTGGTTTTACGTAAAGACAAATCAATCATGCACATGTCATGTGTGGCTTGTTATGTCCGTAAGTAGTGTGAATATATTGTCAGAAAGCACTTGCCCCCTGTTGCTTGTCAATGCAATGCACATAAGTGTTACATCAGGCAAGTCAACCTGTACTTAAGGACATAAACCCATTTGTCAGCAAACCTCTGAGGATGGTTGAACAGCTTTAAAGTCCTGTCAGGGAGAGGAGATCACTGGGGACGCGTGATTAGCTGCATTAGCTTAAGGCTTCTCTGAACCAGTAAACCATTTAAACCCCCCTGTCAGACTTCAGCAGGTTAACAAAATGCAACCTCGTGGAATATTGCACTTGACGTATATTACAATCTCTCACACTAACCTTCCATAGTGGCCATTGCAGAAAATATGCATGGGAGTCCCTCATTCGAAAGCAGAGTTAATCAAGGTAATCAACATTAAACCATTGTAGCATGGCTGTAAACTTGTTTAGAAGTTTAGTTATCTCTAGCTATCTCAGAAGATCACTAAATGTATTTTTTTTCAATGTTTTATTCAGGCAATCATACAGAACACAGACCATGATTCTCAAACCCCTCCCCTTTCCCTATAAACCCAATTTGGGGTGAAACAAAATCCATATCAATAAAAACAGAATTGAATTTAATTAAATTGTAAAATTGAGTGGATACATATAAGACACACAGGGGTGGGGGGGTGACACGAAGCAGTTTCTATGAATTTAATTTGGGAACCAGTTGAAAATGTCCCATTTGTGAGATTCCCCATTGAGCACAGTTCAGGATCTATTGGGAAAGGGAAAAACAAGTTTTATGGAGATGAAACCAATAAATGTATGTAAACGCTGATTCCCTCAACTTGAATAACACACTCACTCTGAGGCGCTTTTATTTTGAGTCATCACCGTTCCATGTGTCTCTGTCCCCAGGGCTCATAGTGTATTTTGGCTATGGGATCTGGCACAGTAAGGAGGGCAGGCGGGAGCTGCAGCCCAAAGACATGGCCGCCCGCTACGTGGTGCTCCCCAGCGGCAGCCTGGTGGAAACCGTGCAGCCTGTCCAGCCTGACGGTCAGGTGGACACCCCGGCGCACCACATCAACGCCGCCTCGACCTCAGAGGAGTACGCCGAAAAGAGATGATGTGTGACCAAATATAGTCGTCGTGACAACTGCCTGGTATTATCTGATGTCTACCACTCAAAAAGCTGTACTATTACTAGTGTACTGTCTGTATCTCACTCCCTTTAGTGTGTGACTGGCCTTCCACAGTCTGTACTCATTGCTCTGCAAATGTAAGCACACCACAGGATGGGACGCACGCTCTCTGTCTCGTTCTGGTTGTGAAGCGTAATTTGTATATCTTGTAACATTCGAATGTACAGTAGAGAGCTTTATTACTGTCCCGTGAACTTCTTGCATCAAATTTATGTGACATCCTCTTAGTCCAGCTCTTTACTCTCAACTTTGCCAGTTTGTCGGACTCCATGTGCTTGCTCCAGGTTATATATTGTGCTTTCTTTGTGACAAACTGTTCTTTTAGTTACCCAGTGAATTATTTTTTATTCTTACATGAATCTGGAGCTGGAAAATGGACATTCACCTAAAATATAATTCTGTTGTTAACAAAACACACCATTGGAGTTTTGAAGAAATCATCTCGAGAATCATAAGGATCCATTTGTTGCATGTTTTTTTTAGTCAAGCAGAGGAATGCACAGACTTTGGGGAATTTACGCCTTTTTCTCAAACTCGTACTTCTCCTCGAAGCCTCAGGAGAAACTTGAGGCTCTGTTTATAGACTGCCCTACCTTTAGTTGTTTCTGACATATTATCTAATCCAATATCTGAATATATTCTACGTATTTATTTTTCTATGATTACTATCCTTTTTTTGCTCTCATACAGATCTCATTACTTTCACTTTTTGTGTTTCCCGTTCCTGTTTTGTGTCTGTGCTACATGAATTAGCCCTACATGTTTTTTGCATACCATGATTAGTCTCCATAAGTAATGTGTTCACCTTTTAATTGGCTGAGCAACATTTTAGTGCTTCACTGAATCTAAATCTCATCCCATGACCCTGTTCCTTCTTGTGTCACTGATCTTGTGCAGGTTTTTCTCACACACCTTTAGACAGCAATCCTTCCCCCTCTCTCCCTGTTGGCATGAGATTATGATATATCAAAGCACATAGATTACTGAGTTTATTATAGTGTTATATTTTATTATATGCTATATGACCAATTTCCAGAGATAATTTGAGATTATTGGATACATGAGTCGAGCACATGCCTACTGAATGGGAATCTTCACACACAGGGTAAAATTATTGGCAGATATTGGTTATATTAAACCTGATGGGCCCCTGTAATCCCAGCAGATTTGCAGCAGTCCCTGTCGCCAGTCTGCAGCTTGACCCAGATCAGAGAAAGGCACATGTGTGAGAACACTCTCATTTTACACCGATAACATTCCCACAGCCTACACGGTGTCAATAAATCAACACGGGGCATTATTTTTTAAATCAATGTGAATCTTGATTCTGTTTCTCCTCTTTGTTTTTATTTGAGTTTGGATTTGCATGTGTTACATAAGAAACCAATGGCCTTAAACATGTAATCAATGCAGAAAGGCTTCCAAAGCTAAAGTAGTCTGTGATATTTATTCGTGTGTTGCATAAAAACTCTTATACCGGACTTCACGCTTTCTAATTATTAAACCAAAACACAAACATGGAAGCGGATGTACACTAAGAGGCATTTTGGCATAGTTACAAAAATAATTTTGTACAATTTTGCACACCATTTTCTGGTAAATTTGTGTCACAGTTATACTTTCGATGTTGGAGCTGGTGGCAAACATTAATACTGTGGTGCTTTTTTTAGCTGAACGTTCTCTCACCTCTTTCTTTTGTCTTTTTTGTGCCAGGAAGCACAATTACAAATAATCCAGTTCTTTTCTTATTTGGAATAGTATTGTATTCTGCACTTGCACATCAAAGTCTCAGATCTGTTTCTGTTATTGTGTACGTCTGTATAAAATGCAACGACTGTGTCATCAATTAAAAAATAAATGTTTTGAAGCAGCATTTACAAAAAACTGAATTGTGGAGATATCTGTTTGGCGTGTGTCGTTTAAAAGAATCAAATCTCGTACGTTTTTTAAAGTATTGGTATTATCATAAAAATTGTTTCTAAATAGCATCAGAAAATTATAACTCACATCAGTCTTGAGTTGGTGTAACATACAATTCACAAAATGAAGGAAAGGAAAGCTAAAACTAAAAATGATGTCATTGTTTCATCTGCTAAGGAGGTTATGTTTTCTGTCTGTTTTTTGGTTGGTTTGTTTCTTAGCAAAAACTACTCAACAGATTACCAAGAAAAGAACCTGTTAAATTTGGTGCAAATCAGGATCAGGGGGCGGATACATCGTTGTTTTTTCAACAGGGTGAGATTTGTTGATTTCTATGAGAATAATTCATAGATCTTGATGAGAAAAATCTGTCATATTGAGGGGACCACTATTTATGAGTGGGTGAAATTTGGTGCACATTCAAATAAACCTGATCTAGTTCATTTAAATGTGGTTTTATAGGGAGACTGTTGGTGAAGTATGAGCTCTACTGAGTGCCATTCAATGTTTCTTTGTTGTTTTCTGTGAACAGTTTGTTCAAACCAATTGAAAAAATACAAGAAAAAGACATTTAATGTATCATTTCCTATACTTGTTAAAAGGTTTTCAGTCATAAATTCCTGGTTACAACAGCGCTCTCTGGTGGAGTTTACACTTCACTCACAGTTCATTCTTGTGAAAGGTGAGAGGCGGGACACAAGACTGCTTTGTCTTGATGGAGAGCAGGGGCGTGCACAGACATTTTGGGGGGCAGGGGATCAAGTGAGAAAAAGGGTACTCCTCATAATTATTTATAAAAAATAAATACACTCACACAATTGTTAAATACTCAACAGTTCACACAGAGAAAATGGTCTTCTTTAGTATTCACTAGGTTTATAACTAGAGCAGCAACAACAAAATAAACTATGCCATAATGTGCATGTTTTCTATGCTACTAGTTTCTAGTATATATTTTGAATAACTCCATGAACCAGGGAGAGGAAGTAAGAATTTTCAAAAAAAGCGCAAATAATTTGTTTATTTTTGCACATGACAATAAATCCTGCGAATTCTTTTGGTGGTATTGAAATAAACAACACTTAAAAATCAAGAAAATAATCTTCACTCAAAACTGAAAAAGATTGTTCTCTACATAAATAAGCAAACCAACTAACCGCCTATGTTAAGTTGCAGCAATTAGACTTAGTGAATTCTGCTCTGCTCTCCTACTCATTTTGTTAATTTTACTGGAAAAAATCCTGCAAATATACTAGAAACACACTACAAGAAATCTGTTGAGAAGTTGCAAAAATAAAGCAACTTTATTGAAATCATTACAAAACAGGCATTAAACTTTGAAATAAAGTTATAAATCATTTTTGGTATTGTTTAATTACTTTTTGTTCGCAAGTAAGATAACCTTCAGCTTCTATAGCCAAGCAACTGGATACAGAATTGCCTGAATACATTAATTATCCAATACATTTTTTTTATTTTTTTTTATTACACTTACCACACACACAATAACTGATGGTGCCAATGTATTGATAAAGATCTGTCATCAAACAACAAACTAGTAGCGACTAGATGAGTAGCCTTCGAACTAAATTTTGAGTTACTAGTTCGTTTTTTCATGTACTGGTCAATTTTGAGATTTTGGTCTATTTTGCTTCAGTGTGTTCTTTCCCTCTAATGAAAAGAAAAATTCCAAAAATACACTTTTAGATGGTGTTTCTGTCTGTTTGTGTAAGTAGATTTCTCTTAAATTCACCAAACAAGCTATTCTGCATATTAAAAAAATTCCATGGGAAAATACTGTATTGATGTAAATCATTACCTGAGGAAGTTCTATGGTGAAATGTTTTAGTTAAATTTGTTATCATAATCATCTGCAGTGCCAATTGGCAAATGTATGCTAATTAGCACATTATAATCAGTTAGTTGACATTATTAGATACAAATTGACATAACAGATTCAAAGATTGTATTCACCTTTAGTGTCTCCCCTTAAGTACAGTGCATTCGCCTGTATGTCCTAATTCATTACATTAGCAAGACACAAGTTAACTATATTTGTTTTTGTCTTTTGTCTTATTAGCTGTAAACTAAAGGCACTGGTAGCTTAGTCCTTTGTTCATCACCACTCAGCTCCACACAAGAGAAGAACAATGGTATCAAAGGATCAAAGGAGTATTGAACTTTGATGTCGTGATATATGTTCAGAACAATTTGTAACTTTGATCATTTCCACTAGATGACCTCAGAGAGAGACACCTGGAGAGAAATCTACATTTCAGTCTAATATATTGACTTTCTTTAACATCAATTATTGATATTATTAGTTATCAGCCAACTGATTCATCAGAGAACACAACAGGTAATATTTACATCGACATTTTTGTTAAAACTAAGTTTGAACGTGTTGTTTTCTCATGTAGAAAGCATTATTTTCTGTAGTTATAATTTAGATGCACTTATCTGTAAACAGACGCATCTGTGGACTGATTGTTGTAAATAAAACAAAATAATCTTTACAAATATCTCAGTAAATGATCATATTTGATCAATAATATGTATTTAGCAGCATTTTATATGTATTTATCATCACGTAAGCTTGTTGCACGCTGAGGTAAAAAGAGTTATTATCATTTATCAGTCAGAAAAATGTAGAGCAGTGAAATGCACAGGATTTCCCTCTGGATTTTAATGAAGTAGTATAAATAATTTGTACTTGGTGTTTTTATCCCTGATGCTTTAAACTTTAAAAGTATCTCAATCCCAGTTTCTTATCAATGTCACGGGAGAACAACACTGAAAGAGACAGCTACACACCTGCAAGGGTGATGAGCATGTCGTCAGAAATGTTGGAGGAGATGGACGACAGAGAGGTGCTGGACGTGGCCTTTGAAGTACCACAGGAGCTGTTAGAGGACCCAAACAACTATCCACTTCCTCAAGATGTCCCTGCTGGGGAATGGGATCAGATGTTTTACTGGACTGGATTTGTTGCGGACACCCCTCCAATAGCATCAGCTCTCAGCTTGGAGCAGCATCCTACTGAACCCCATGCTGAACTGGCTGCTCCCATAAACCACCAGCAGCAAAGTGTCCTGCAGTCAGGCCCTGAGTTCAGCCAGGCAGGGCCTTCCAACCAGACACAGGTAAGGTACTAACTATAGGTTAGAGAGAGATTCAGAGGAACTTTATCAGTACCTGTATCAAGAAAGATACTTATTAATGGAGGAAGTGGTTATTCACGAGTACTCAGAGTAGTGAACCTGCCTGAGGTATAGAGACTTATTATAATGGCCCAGTAAAGTATATGAGTTGCTTATGAATGAGGCAGTGATATGATCCTGTAAGAAAACTATAGTTAGATTATAGATTTTTTTATTTGTATTTAAAAAAAAACATATTTACAAAGAGATCAGTTGTAATGTTGACAGCAGATGTAAAGCATAGTAAGTGTCCATATCTACATTTAGCTCATTGGCTAATTGTTATTACAGAAGCAAAACCACAGTGAAAAAATATCACAACAAAACAGCTTCTAATTGAAAGTATTAGATTCTTGTAATGTTTTATATTTTAATACATGATAATATTGGATCATTAATTTGTATTTATCATCATGTAAGCTTGTTGCATGCTGAGGTAAAAAGAGCTATTTTCTGTTGTTGCATAGTTGTATCTGATTTTACAAGCTGGTCATGTGTTAAATAAGCTACATAACATCTTTAACCTGTAATGTACGTAGTCAGGTAAATGTAGAGCAGTGACATGTACAGGATTTCCCTCTGGATTGTAGTGAAGTAGTAGATATTGTTTACACTTGGAGCTTTTATCCCTGATTCTTTACACTATAAAAGTGTCTCAATCCCGATTTCTTATCATTGTCACAGGAGAACAACACAGAAAGAGACAGCTACACACCTGACCAGAATATGGACCTGTGGGCTGAATTTGAGCGTATTGTGGCAGAGATGGACGACAGACAGGTGCTGGACGTGGCCTTGGCTAATTGTTATTACAGAAGCAAAACCACAGTGAAAAAATATCACAACAAAACAGCTTCTAATTGAAAGTATTAGATTCTTGTAATGTTGTATATCTTAATACATGATAATATTGGATCATTAATTTGTATTTATCATCATGTAAGCTTGTTGCATGCTGAGGTAAAAAGAGCTATTTTCTGTTGTTGCATAGTTGTATCTGATTTTACAAGCTGGTCATGTGTTAAATAAGCTACATAACATCTTTAACCTGTAATGTACGTAGTCAGGTAAATGTAGAGCAGTGACATGTACAGGATTTCCCTCTGGATTATAGTGAAGTAGTAGATATCGTTTACACTTGGAGCTTTTATCCCTGATTCTTTACACTATAAAAGTGTCTCAATCCCGGTTTCTTATCAATGTCACAGGAGAACAACACAGAAAGAGACAGCTACACACCTGAGCAGAATATGGACCTGTGGGCTGAATTTGACCGTATTGTGGCGGAGATGGACGACAGAGAGATGCTGGACGTGGCCTGGGAAGTATTACAGGAGCTGTTAGAGGACCCGAACAGCTATCCACTTCCTCAAGATGTCCCTGCTTGGGAATGGCATCATATGTTTAACTGGACTGGATTTGATGCGAACACCCCCCCAATAGCATCAGCTCTCAGCTTGGAGCAGCATCCTACTGAACCCCATGCTGAACTGGCTGCTCCCATAAACCACCAGCAGCAAAGTGTCCTGCAGTCAGGCCCTGAGTTCAGCCAGGCAGGGCCTTACAACCAGACACAGGTAAGGTACTAACTATAGGTTAGAGAGAGATTCAGAGGAACTTTATCAATACCTGTATCAAGAAAGATACTTATTAATGGAGGAAGTGGTTATTCACGAGTACTCAGAGTAGTGAACCTGCCTGAGGTATAGAGACTTATTATAATGGCCCAGTAAAGTATATGAGTTGCTTATGAATGAGGCAGTGATATGATCCTGTAAGAAAACTATAGTATAGATTTTTTTATTTGTATTTAAAAAAAAACATATTTACAAAGAGATCAGTTGTAATGTTGACAGCAGATGTAAAGCATAGTAAGTGTCCATATCTACATTTAGCTCATTGGCTAATTGTTATTACAGAAGCAAAACCACAGTGAATAAATATCACAACAAAACAGCTTCTAATTGAAAGTATTAGATTCTTGTAATGTTTTATATCTTAATACATGATAATATTGGATCATTAATTTGTATGTATCATCATGTAAGCTTGTTGCATGCTGAGGTAAAAAGAGCTATTTTCTGTTGTTGCATAGTTGTATCTGATTTTACAATCTGGTCATGTGTTAAATAAGCTACATAACATCTTTAAACAGTAATGTACGTAGTCAGGTAAATGTAGAGCAGTGACATGTACAGGATTTCCCTCTGGATTGTAGTGAAGTAGTAGATATTGTTTACACTAGGAGCTTTTATCCCTGATTCTTTACACTATAAAAGTGTCTCAATCCCGGTTTCTTATCAATGTCACAGGAGAACAACACTGAAAGAGACAGCTACACACCTGACCAGAATATGGACCTGAGGGCTGAATTTGATCGTATTGTGGTGGAGATGGACAACAGAGAGGTACTGGACATGGCCTGGGAAGTATCACAGGACCTGTTAGAGGACCCAAACAACTATCCACTTCCTCAAGATGTCCCTGCTGGGGAATGGCATCAGATGTTTAACTGGACTGGATTTGATGCGGACACCCCCCCAATAGCATCAGCTCTCAGCTTGGAGCAGCATCCTACTGAACCCCATGCTGAACTGGCTGCTCCCATAAACCACCAGCAGCAAAGTGTCCTGCAGTCAGGCCCTGAGTTCAGCCAGGCAGGGCCTTACAACCAGACACAGGTAAGGTACTAACTATAGGTTAGAGAGAGATTCAGAGGAACTTTATCAATACCTGTATCAAGAAAGATACTTATTAATGGAGGAAGTGGTTATTCACGAGTACTCAGAGTAGTGAACCTGCCTGAGGTATAGAGACTTATTATAATGGCCCAGTAAAGTATATGAGTTGCTTATGAATGAGGCAGTGATATGATCCTGTAAGAAAACTATAGTATAGATTTTTTTATTTGTATTTAAAAAAAAACATATTTACAAAGAGATCAGTTGTAATGTTGACAGCAGATGTAAAGCATAGTAAGTGTCCATATCTACATTTAGCTCATTGGCTAATTGTTATTACAGAAGCAAAACCACAGTGAAAAAATATCACAACAAAACAGCTTCTAATTGAAAGTATTAGATTCTTGTAATGTTTTATATCTTAATACATGATAATATTGGATCATTAATTTGTATTTATCATCATGTAAGCTTGTTGCATGCTGAGGTAAAAAGAGCTATTTTCTGTTGTTGCATAGTTGTATCTGATTTTACAAGCTGGTCATGTGTTAAATAAGCTACATAACATCTTTAACCTGTAATGTACGTAGTCAGGTAAATGTAGAGCAGTGACATGTACAGGATTTCCCTCTGGATTGTAGTGAAGTAGTAGATATCGTTTACACTTGGAGCTTTTATCCCTGATTCTTTACACTATAAAAGTGTCTCAATCCCGGTTTCTTATCAATGTCACAGGAGAACAACACAGAAAGAGACAGCTACACACCTGAGCAGAATATGGACGTGAGGGCTGAATTTGAGCGTATTGTGGCAGAGTTGGACGACAGAGAGGTACTGGACATGGCCTGGGAAGTATTACAGTGGCTGTTGGAGCACCCAAACAACTATCCACTTCCTCAAGATGTCCCTGCTTGGGAATGGCATCAGATGTTTTACTGGGCTGGATTTGTTGCGGACACCCCCCCAATAGCATCAGCTCTCAGCTTGGAGCAGCATCCTACTGAACCCCATGCTGAACTGGCTGCTCCCATAAACCACCAGCAGCAAAGTGTCCTGCAGTCAGGCCCTGAGTTCAGCCAGGCAGGGCCTTCCAACCAGACACAGGTAAGGTACTAACTATAGGTTAGAGAGAGATTCAGAGGAACTTTATCAGTACCTGTATCAAGAAAGATACTTATTAATGGAGGAAGTGGTTATTCACGAGTACTCAGAGTAGTGAACCTGCCTGAGGTATAGAGACTTATTATAATGGCCCAGTAAAGTATATGAGTTGCTTATGAATGAGGCAGTGATATGATCCTGTAAGAAAACTATAGTATAGATTTTTTTATTTGTATTTAAAAAAAAACATATTTACAAAGAGATCAGTTGTAATGTTGACAGCAGATGTAAAGCATAGTAAGTGTCCATATCTACATTTAGCTCATTGGCTAATTGTTATTACAGAAGCAAAACCACAGTGAAAAAATATCACAACAAAACAGCTTCTAATTGAAAGTATTAGATTCTTGTAATGTTTTATATCTTAATACATGATAATATTGGATCATTAATTTGTATTTATCATCATGTAAGCTTGTTGCATGCTGAGGTAAAAAGAGCTATTTTCTGTTGTTGCATAGTTGTATCTGATTTTACAAGCTGGTCATGTGTTAAATAAGCTACATAACATCTTTAACCTGTAATGTACGTAGTCAGGTAAATGTAGAGCAGTGACATGTACAGGATTTCCCTCTGGATTGTAGTGAAGTAGTAGATATCGTTTACACTTGGAGCTTTTATCCCTGATTCTTTACACTATAAAAGTGTCTCAATCCCGGTTTATTATCAATGTCACAGGAGAACAACACTGAAAGAGACAGCTACACACCTGAGCAGAATATGGACGTGAGGGCTAAATTTGACCGTATTGTGGCGCAGATGGACAACAGAGAGGTGCTGGACATGGTCTGGGAAGTATTACAGTGGCTGTCAGAGGACCCAAACAGCTATCCACTTCCTCAAGATGTCCCTGCTTGGGAATGGTATCAGATGTTTTACTGGACTGGATTTGATGCGGACACCCCCCCAATAGCATCAGCTCTCAGCTTGGAGCAGCATCCTACTGAACCCCATGCTGAACTGGCTGCTCCCATAAACCACCAGCAGCAAAGTGTCCTGCAGTCAGGCCCTGAGTTCAGCCAGGCAGAGCCTTACAACCAGACACAGGTAAGGTACTAACTATAGGTTAGAGAGAGATTCAGAGGAACTTTATCAATACCTGTATCAAGAAAGATACTTATTAATGGAGGAAGTGGTTATTCACGAGTACTCAGAGTAGTGAACCTGCCTGAGGTATAGAGACTTATTATAATGGCCCAGTAAAGTATATGAGTTGCTTATGAATGAGGCAGTGATATGATCCTGTAAGAAAACTATAGTATAGATTTTTTTATTTGTATTTAAAAAAAAACATATTTACAAAGAGATCAGTTGTAATGTTGACAGCAGATGTAAAGCATAGTAAGTGTCCATATCTACATTTAGCTCATTGGCTAATAGTTATTACAGAAGCAAAACCACAGTGAAAAAATATCACAACAAAACAGCTTCTAATTGAAAGTATTAGATTCTTGTAATGTTGTATATCTTAATACATGATAATATTGGATCATTAATTTGTATTTATCATCATGTAAGCTTGTTGCATGCTGAGGTAAAAAGAGCTATTTTCTGTTGTTGCATAGTTGTATCTGATTTTACAAGCTGGTCATGTGTTAAATAAGCTACATAACATCTTTAACCTGTAATGTACGTAGTCAGGTAAATGTAGAGCAGTGACATGTACAGGATTTCCCTCTGGATTGTAGTGAAGTAGTAGATATTGTTTACACTTGGAGCTTTTATCCCTGATTCTTTACACTATAAAAGTGTCTCAATCCCGGTTTCTTATCATTGTCACAGGAGAACAACACAGAAAGAGACAGCTACACACCTGACCAGAATATGGACCTGAGGGCTGAATTTGACCGTATTGTGGCGCAGTTGGACGACAGAGAGATGCTGGACATGGCCTGGGAAGTATTACAGTGGCTGTTAAAGGACCAAAACAACTATCCACTTCCTCAAGATGTCCCTGCTGTGGAATGGGATCAGGTGTTTAACCGGACTGGATTTGATGCGGACACCCCCCCAATATTATCAGCTCTCAGCTTGGAGCAGCATCCTACTGAACCCCATGCTGAACTGGCTGCTCCCATAAACCACCAGCAGCAAAGTGTCCTGCAGTCAGGCCCTGAGTTCAGCCAGGCAGAGCCTTACAACCAGACACAGGTAAGGTACTAACTATAGGTTAGAGAGAGATTCAGAGGAACTTTATCAATACCTGTATCAAGAAAGATACTTATTAATGGAGGAAGTGGTTATTCACGAGTACTCAGAGTAGTGAACCTGCCTGAGGTATAGAGACTTATTATAATGGCCCAGTAAAGTATATGAGTTGCTTATGAATGAGGCAGTGATATGATCCTGTAAGAAAACTATAGTATAGATTTTTTTATTTGTATTTAAAAAAAAACATATTTACAAAGAGATCAGTTGTAATGTTGACAGCAGATGTAAAGCATAGTAAGTGTCCATATCTACATTTAGCTCATTGGCTAATTGTTATTACAGAAGCAAAACCACAGTGAATAAATATCACAACAAAACAGCTTCTAATTGAAAGTATTAGATTCTTGTAATGTTTTATATCTTAATACATGATAATATTGGATCATTAATTTGTATTTATCATCATGTAAGCTTGTTGCATGCTGAGGTAAAAAGAGCTATTTTCTGTTGTTGCATAGTTGTATCTGATTTTACAATCTGGTCATGTGTTAAATAAGCTACATAACATCTTTAACCTGTAATGTACGTAGTCAGGTAAATGTAGAGCAGTGACATGTACAGGATTTCCCTCTGGATTGTAGTGAAGTAGTAGATATCGTTTACACTTGGAGCTTTTATCCCTGATTCTTTACACTATAAAAGTGTCTCAATTCCGGTTTCTTATCAATGTCACAGGAGAACAACACTGAAAGAGACAGCTACACACCTGAGCAGAATATGGACCTGAGGGCTGAATTTGACCGTATTATGGCGCAGATGGACGACAGAGAGGTGCTGGAAATGATCTGGGAAGTATTACAGTGGCTGGTAGAGGACCCAAACAACTATCCACTTCCTCAAGATGTCTCTGCTTGGGAATGGTATCAGATGTTTTACTGGACTGGATTTGATGCGGACACCCCCCCAATAGCATCAGCTCTCAGCTTGGAGCAGCATCCTACTGAACCCCATGCTGAACTGGCTGCTCCCATAAACCACCAGCAGCAAAGTGTCCTGCAGTCAGGCCCTGAGTTCAGCCAGGCAGGGCCTTCCAACCAGACACAGGTAAGGTACTAACTATAGGTTAGAGAGAGATTCAGAGGAACTTTATCAGTACCTGTATCAAGAAAGACACTTATTAATGGAGGAAGTGGTTATTCACGAGTACTCAGAGTAGTGAACCTGCCTGAGGTATAGAGACTTATTATAATGGCCCAGTAAAGTATATGAGTTGCTTATGAATGAGGCAGTGATATGATCCTGTAAGAAAACTATAGTATAGATTTTTTTATTTGTATTTAAAAAAAAACATATTTACAAAGAGATCAGTTGTAATGTTGACAGCAGATGTAAAGCATAGTAAGTGTCCATATCTACATTTAGCTCATTGGCTAATAGTTATTACAGAAGCAAAACCACAGTGAAAAAAGATCACAACAAAACAGCTTCTAATTGAAAGTATTAGATTCTTGTAATGTTTTATATCTTAATACATGATAATATTGGATCATTAATTTGTATTTATCATCATGTAAGCTTGTTGCATGCTGAGGTAAAAAGAGCTATTTTCTGTTGTTGCATAGTTGTATCTGATTTTACAAGCTGGTCATGTGTTAAATAAGCTACATAACATCTTTAACCTGTAATGTACGTAGTCAGGTAAATGTAGAGCAGTGACATGTACAGGATTTCCCTCTGGATTGTAGTGAAGTAGTAGATATTGTTTACACTTGGAGCTTTTATCCCTGATTCTTTACACTATAAAAGTGTCTCAATTCCGGTTTCTTATCAATGTCACAGGAGAACAACACTGAAAGAGACAGCTACACACCTGAGCAGAATATGGACCTGAGGGCTGAATTTGACTGTATTGTGGAGGAGATGGACAACAGAGAGGTACTGGACATGGCCTTTGAAGTACCACAGGACCTGTTAGAGGACCCAAACAACTATCCACTTCCTCAAGATGTCCCTGCTGGGGAATGGGATCAGATGTTTAACCGGACTGGATTTGATGCGGACACCCCCCCAATAGCATCAGCTCTCAGCTTGGAGCAGCATCCTACTGAACCCCATGCTGAACTGGCTGCTCCCATAAACCACCAGCAGCAAAGTGTCCTGCAGTCAGGCCCTGAGTTCAGCCAGGCAGGGCCTTCCAACCAGACACAGGTAAGGTACTAACTATAGGTTAGAGAGAGATTCAGAGGAACTTTATCAATACCTGTATCAAGAAAGATACTTATTAATGGAGGAAGTGGTTATTCACAAATACTCAGAGTAGTAAACCTGCCTGAGGTATAGAGACTTATTATAATGGCCCAGTAAAGTATATGAGTTGCTTATGAATGAGGCAGTGATATCATCCTGTAAGAAAACTATAGTATAGATTTTTTTAGTTGTATTTAAAAAAAAACATATTTACAAAGAGATCAGTTGTAATGTTGACAGCAGATGTAAAGCATAGTAAGTGTCCATATCTACATTTAGCTCATTGGCTAATAGTTATTACAGAAGCAAAACCACAGTGAAAAAAGATCACAACAAAACAGCTTCTAATTGAAAGTATTAGATTCTTGTAATGTTTTATATCTTAATACATGATAATATTGGATCATTAATTTGTATTTATCATCATGTAAGCTTGTTGCATGCTGAGGTAAAAAGAGCTATTTTCTGTTGTTGCATAGTTGTATCTGATTTTACAAGCTGGTCATGTGTTAAATAAGCTACATAACATCTTTAACCTGTAATGTACGTAGTCAGGTAAATGTAGAGCAGTGACATGTACAGGATTTCCCTCTGGATTGTAGTGAAGTAGTAGATATCGTTTACACTTGGAGCTTTTATCCCTGATTCTTTACACTATAAAAGTGTCTCAATTCCGGTTTCTTATCAATGTCACAGGAGAACAACACTGAAAGAGACAGCTACATACCTGAGCAGAATATGGACCTGAGGGCTGAATTTGACTGTATTGTGGAGGAGATGGACAACAGAGAGGTACTGGACATGGCCTTTGAAGTACCACAGGACCTGTTAGAGGACCCAAACAACTATCCACTTCCTCAAGATGTCCCTGCTGGGGAATGGGATCAGATGTTTAACCGGACTGGATTTGATGCGGACACCCCCCCAATAGCATCAGCTCTCAGCTTGGAGCAGCATCCTACTGAACCCCATGCTGAACTGGCTGCTCCCATAAACCACCAGCAGCAAAGTGTCCTGCAGTCAGGCCCTGAGTTCAGCCAGGCAGGGCCTTCCAACCAGACACAGGTAAGGTACTAACTATAGGTTAGAGAGAGATTCAGAGGAACTTTATCAATACCTGTATCAAGAAAGATACTTATTAATGGAGGAAGTGGTTATTCACAAGTACTCAGAGTAGTGAACCTGCCTGAGGTATAGAGACTTATTATAATGGCCCAGTAAAGTATATGAGTTGCTTATGAATGAGGCAGTGATATGATCCTGTAAGAAAACTATAGTATAGATTTTTTTATTTGTATTTAAAAAAAAACATATTTACAAAGAGATCAGTTGTAATGTTGACAGCAGATGTAAAGCATAGTAAGTGTCCATATCTACATTTAGCTCATTGGCTAATAGTTATTACAGAAGCAAAACCACAGTGAAAAAAGATCACAACAAAACAGCTTCTAATTGAAAGTATTAGATTCTTGTAATGTTTTATATCTTAATACATGATAATATTGGATCATTAATTTGTATTTATCATCATGTAAGCTTGTTGCATGCTGAGGTAAAAAGAGCTATTTTCTGTTGTTGCATAGTTGTATCTGATTTTACAAGCTGGTCATGTGTTAAATAAGCTACATAACATCTTTAACCTGTAATGTACGTAGTCAGGTAAATGTAGAGCAGTGACATATACAGGATTTCCCTCTGGATTGTAGTGAAGTAGTAGATATTGTTTACACTTGGAGCTTTTATCCCTGATTCTTTACACTATAAAAGTGTCTCAATCCCGGTTTCTTATCAATGTCACAGGAGAACAACACTGAAAGAGACAGCTACACACCTGCAAGGATGATGAGCATGTCGTCAGAAATGTTGGAGGAGATGGACGACAGAGAGGTGCTGGATGTGGCCTGGGAAATATCACAGAAACTGTTAGAGGACCCAAACAACTATCCACTTCCTCAAGATGTCCCTGCTGGGGAATGGAATCAGATGTTTTACTGGACTGGATTTGGTGCGGACACCCCCCCAATAGCATCAGCTCTCAGCTTGGAGCAGCATCCTACTGAACCCCATGCTGAACTGGCTGCTCCCATAAACCACCAGCAGCAAAGTGTCCTGCAGTCAGGCCCTGAGTTCAGCCAGGCAGGGCCTTCCAACCAGACACAGGTAAGGTACTAACTATAGGTTAGAGAGAGATTCAGAGGAACTTTATCAATACCTGTATCAAGAAAGATACTTATTAATGGAGGAAGTGGTAATTCATGAGCAGCTACAGGTTACAGATATTATTCATCTTTGGTTCATCATGTTTGGGAGGACAATATTAAGATCAGGACGGAGATTATACAAGGCTGGGTTAGATATACATATGTGCAGGTTGTGTGTTTAACTCTCTGACACCAGGGGGACAGATGACACAGAGGAGGCAGTTTGTCTCATCCCCTGTTTTGTGTGTGTTCTTGTCTCCAGTTCGACAATGTGCCAACAGCGATGCACACCAGACACCTGGAGGTGAGGCTGTCTCCTGTTGGATTATTGTACGTATCACACACATTCATTTAAACACACACACACCTCTGAGCCTCTGTTTGTATCTTCAAACACATTTTTTATGTCTTCTAATGTGTCTAATTGTGTTTATGTAGCAAAGGAAAGGTGATTTACGGAGCTCCAGGAGACAGAGTTCCTTCTCCAGTGAACGTCCACAACTCAAAGTAAGTCTGTCTGTCTAGTTCACAGTCACCTCATGTGTCATATATTTATATCTATTTGTGTACAAGTTGCTCTCACAGTTGTACACATTGGTAATTCATGCTCTCTGTCTGTTTTTTTCTCTTTTCCCTCAGAAAGAGAAAACGTGAGAGCCAGCAGGATGATGAGATGCCGTACATCAAAAAGCCACGCAACGCCTTCATGCTTTCCAGGAAGGAGCAGAGGCCGTATGTTCTGGCCAGACACAAATCAACTGACTCTGCAACTGTCAACACCATCATTGGAAAGAAGGTATGTGTCTTTGCTCTGTAGGTTTGAGACTCAGTGTCACACAAACTTCTTCAGACAGTGTCTGAGACCACACTTCTAAAGCTTTCCTCTAACTTTAATCTTGACAGTAAGTTTTATTCCTGTGAATGATTTGTTACTTATTTTCACTTTACAAGAGAACAGATCTAAATTCACTGTGGGATGTTTCAATACAGGACCTGTACCAGCAAAGTGTCCTGCAGTCAGGCCCTGAGTTCAGCCAGGCAGGGCCTTCCAACCAGACACAGGTAAGGTACTAACTATAGGTTAGAGAGAGATTCAGAGGAACTTTATCAATACCTGTATCAAGAAAGATACTTATTAATGGAGGAAGTGGTAATTCATGAGCAGCTACAGGTTACAGATATTATTCATCTTTGGTTCATCATGTTTTGGAGGACAATTTTAAGATCAGGACAGAGATTATACAAGGCTGGGTTAGATATACATATGTGCAGGTTGTGTGTTTAACTCTCTGACACCAGGGGGACAGATGACACAGAGGAGGCAGTTTGTCTCATCCCCTGTTTTGTGTGTGTTCTTGTCTCCAGTTCAACAATGTGCCAACAGCGATGCACACCAGACACCTGGAGGTGAGGCTGTCTCCTGTTGGATTATTGTACGTATCACACACATTCATTTAAACACACACACACCTCTGAGCCTCTGTTTGTATCTTCAAACACATTTTTTATGTCTTCTAATGTGTCTAATTGTGTTTATGTAGCAAAGGAAAGGTGATTTACGGAGCTCCAGGAGACAGAGTTCCTTCTCCAGTGAACGTCCACAACTCAAAGTAAGTCTGTCTGTCTAGTTCACAGTCACCTCATGTGTCATATATTTATATCTGTTTTTGTACAAGTTGCTCTCACAGTTGTACACATTGGTAATTCATGCTCTCTGTCTGATTTGTTCTCTTTTCCCTCAGAAAGAGAAAACGTGAGAGCCAGCAGGATGATGAGATGCCGTACATCAAAAAGCCACGCAACGCCTTTATGCTTTCCAGGAAGGAGCAGAGGCCGTACGTTCTGGCCAGACACAAATCAACTGACTCTGCAACTGTCAACACCATCATTGGAAAGAAGGTATGTGTCTTTGCTCTGTAGGTTTGAGACTCAGCGTCACACAAACTTCTTCAGACAGTGTCTGAGACCACACTTCTAAAGCTTTCCTCTAACTTTAATCTTGACAGTAAGTTTCATTCCTGTGAATGATTTGTTACTTATTTTCACTTTACAAGAGAACAGATCTAAATTCACTGTGGGATGTTTCAATACAGGACCTGTACCAGCAAAGTGTCCTGCAGTCAGGCCCTGAGTTCAGCCAGGCAGGGCCTTCCAACCAGACACAGGTAAGGTACTAACTATAGGTTAGAGAGAGATTCAGACGAACTTTATCAATACCTGTATCAAGAAAGATACTTATTAATGGAGGAAGTGGTAATTCATGAGCAGCTACAGGTTACAGATATTATTCATCTTTGGTTCATCATGTTTTGGAGGACAATATTAAGATCAGGACAGAGATTATACAAGGCTGGGTTAGATATACATATGTGCAGGTTGTGTGTTTAACTCTCTGACACCAGGGGGACAGATGACACAGAGGAGGCAGTTTGTCTCATCCCGTTTTGTGTGTGTTCTTGTCTCCAGTTCAACAATGTGCCAACAGCGATGCACACCAGACACCTGGAGGTGAGGCTGTCTCCTGTTGGATTATTGTACGTATCACACACATTAATTTAAACACACACACACCTCTGAGCCTCTGTTTGTATCTTCAAACACATTTTTTATGTCTTCTAATGTGTCTAATTGTGTTTATGTAGCAAAGGAAAGGTGATTTACGGAGCTCCAGGAGACAGAGTTCCTTCTCCAGTGAACGTCCACAACTCAAAGTAAGTCTGTCTGTCTAGTTCACAGTCACCTCATGTGTCATATATTTATATCTATTTGTGTACAAGTTGCTCTCACAGTTGTACACATTGGTAATTCATGCTCTCTGTCTGATTTTTTCTCTTTTCCCACAGAAAGAGAAAACGTGAGAGCCAGCAGGATGATGAGATGCCGTACATCAAAAAGCCACGCAATGCCTTAATGCTTTCCAGGAAGGAGCAGAGGCCGTACGTTCTGGCCAGACACAAATCAACTGACTCTGCAACTGTCAACACCATCATTGGAAAGAAGGTATGTGTCTTTGCTCTGTAGGTTTGAGACTCAGTGTCACACAAACTTCTTCAGACAGTGTCTGAGACCACACTTCTAAAGCTTTCCTCTAACTTTAATCTTGACAGTAAGTTTCATTCCTGTGAATGATTTGTTACTTATTTTCACTTTACAAGAGAACAGATCTAAATTCACTGTGGGATGTTTCAATACAGGACCTGTACCAGCAAAGTGTCCTGCAGTCAGGCCCTGAGTTCAGCCAGGCAGGGCCTTCCAACCAGACACAGGTAAGGTACTAACTATAGGTTAGAGAGAGATTCAGAGGAACTTTATCAATACCTGTATCAAGAAAGATACTTATTAATGGAGGAAGTGGTAATTCATGAGCAGCTACAGGTTACAGATATTATTCATCTTTGGTTCATCGTGTTTTGGAGGACAATATTAAGATCAGGACAGAGATTATACAAGGCTGGGTTAGATATACATATGTGCAGGTTGTGTGTTTAACTCTCTGACACCAGGGGGACAGATGACACAGAGGAGGCAGTTTGTCTCATCCCCTGTTTTGTGTGTGTTCTTGTCTCCAGTTCAACAATGTGCCAACAGCGATGCACACCGGACACCTGGAGGTGAGGCTGTCTCCTGTTGGATTATTGTACGTATCACACACATTAATTTAAACACACACACACCTCTGAGCCTCTGTTTGTATCTTCAAACACATTTTTTATGTCTTCTAATGTGTCTAATTGTGTTTATGTAGCAAAGGAAAGGTGATTTACGGAGCTCCAGGAGACAGAGTTCCTTCTCCAGTGAACGTCCACAACTCAAAGTAAGTCTGTCTGTCTAGTTCACAGTCACCTCATATGTCATATATTTATATTTATTTGTGTACAAGTTGCTCTCACAGTTGTACACATCGGTAATTCATGCTCTCTGTCTGTTTTTTTTCTCTTTTCCCTCAGAAAGAGAAAACGTGAGAGCCAGCAGGATGATGAGATGCCGTACATCACAAAGCCACCCAACGCCTTCATGCTTTTCAGGAAGGAGCAGAGGCCGTACGTTCTGGCCAGACACAAATCAACTGACTCTGCAACTGTCAACACCATCATTGGAAAGAAGGTATGTGTCTTTGCTCTGTAGGTTTGAGACTCAGTGTCACACAAACTTCTTCAGACAGTGTCTGAGACCACACTTCTAAAGCTTTCCTCTAACTTTAATCTTGACAGTAAGTTTTATTCCTGTGAATGATTTGTTACTTATTTTCACTTTACAAGAGAACAGATCTAAATTCACTGTGGGATGTTTCAATACAGGACCTGTACCGACTCATGCAGATCTATGTGGATTATTTACCTGTTTGTGCACTAGTCAGCCTGTGGTTACATGTAGTTGTGTGTTGCTGTGTGCACTGACCGTGTGTTGTTGTGTCTTCACAGTGGAGGGCGCTGTCAGAAAACAAGCAGGAGAAATATTATCAAGAAGCAAAGAGGCTGAGGCAGCTTCACAAGCAGCTCTACCCAGATTGGTCAGCAAAGGAAAATGATGTAAGTACAGTGCTCACATACAACTCATGCATGTTCACATCATTACATTACATGGTGCAACACGGCCACTGCAAAGAGTTTAGACCAGCTGATGTTGGATTGAACGTCTGAAGTGTTTGTTTTTGTGTACAGGGCCAAATATGGAAAAGGACCAGGAAGAGAGGCCCCAGAGACGACTGAGGGTACTAATGATGTGGTTTCATGTGAAATGTGACTAAATTATATGACAAGTGACCACTTGGGATATATATCTAACTTTTAAAATGAAGTTCAATAAATCATTGAATAATTGTACATTTCGAAATATAGAATATAAAACATAATAAACAAACAATGAGGTTCCAAAGCTGCTTTTATCTCAAACTTATTGGAAGAGGTCAGAACTTGTCAGAAACTAAATACAAACTTTTTTTAAATTCTATTTGACCTTAGTGTATAAAGTATTACCCACTACAAGTTTCAGTGACCTGATCAATTTCTTTCACTTCTCTCCAGGAAGCAGCTTCCTCGCTGCATGATGAGTCCATAGGACATTTCAGCTGAGCAGTTTGAGCCCTCCTCCCCTCACTGCACATATATGATGACCTCTTTTTTTTTATTTACATTTTAACGTTCATATTTTATATCTCTATACATCTCAATAAAAAATGAAATTATTCCTTTTGTATCATCTTGTTCTGAGTCCAGTTCTAAACCTACTATAACAAGTTGAATTAGAAATACTTGACACCATTCATGTTACACAATCATGTATGAGTCTGTGTGAGTCTGAGAGAGGCATCGTGAGGTTGAAACAATTATAGCTCAATTATAACTCCATGGAATGAGTTTATTTTAGCCTGAAGAAATCAATTAATTAATAAAATTCGATTTGTATAGCTCATATTCAAAATTTGCCTCACAGGGCTTAACACGATGCAACATCTTCTGCCCTAAACTTAACAGAGATCAAACAAGCAGCAATGACAATTCTTCTGATAGAGATATTGCAAGTAATGGTTCGAGGCATATTGTATATCTAGTTATTAGGGCCCGAGCACCTCCGGTGGGAGGCCCTATTGTATTTCGAAGGATTTGTATTTCCCTTTTGGGGCTTTTTCAGGGCCTAGACATGCTCAAATTGTTACCAAAGTTTGCAGGGAATTCAAAACCCCAAAAAGTAATTGTATTCTGGAGTAATTTGAAATGGGCGTGGAAAAATGGCTCAACAGCGCCATCTAAGGAAAAGCCCCTCAGTTAGCTTTCACCGATCTTCACAAAAATCGTAGCCCAGGTGTATCATGACAAGACAAACAAAAAAGGTCAGGTGCAATTGGAAAAAAGCAACAGGAAGCCTGCCATTTTGACTTTAGTGGCCATATTACATGCCATCAAAACACGAGGTTCTGTATCTCGGAAATATTTGGTCGAATCGAGTCCAAACTAGACATGTAAGACAAAAGTCCCGGCCTGATGACATCTACACAGAAATCATAACTTAAAAACACAGCGCCCCCTGGTGGCAACAGGAAATGACATGTTTTTACTTTGATGAACTGCTCCTGGCTGCTTTACAATATACAGTCAAGTCATTGGATCATGGTCAGAATTGTGACATTTCCTCAAACCGTGTAAACATTGAGGTGCGGCGAAGGTTCATCCTTCACCAAAGGAGACGATGTTGTCATAAGTCCAGTGTGCATTGTCCTATCACCGCCAAACTGATGTCTCATGCTCAGAGACCAAGCCTGAACAGCTCTATGTGTCAATATTTCCTCAGTGTCATAGCGCCACCTACTGATTCGCCATGAAACAGGAAGTACTTTGTAAATCCACTCTGCATTATCCAACCGGCTCCGAACTACTGACCTATGATCACAATCCTGACCTGAACACATCCATATATTAATATTAGTTCAGGGTCATAGCGCCACCTACGTTACGTTACTTTACGTTACTTTACGTAACTTTTCGTTACCTTTAGTTACTTTTCGTTACTTTTCGTTACTTTTCGTTACTTTTAGTTACTGTTGGGCCATGGTTTTGTGTGAAACCACACTTCGGCCTACATGTGCCATCAAAGCCTGAAGCCGCATGTTCCCCCAGGACTCAGTCTCCCAGGGGCCATCAAAAACCAGAGCAAGGAACTCAGTCTCCCAGTGGGCATCAACTTCACATAGAGGGGTGAAAACCCCCCCAGGGACACAGGTTTCAACTCCCATTGGTCACTCTGGACCCCATGACCTGTGAGGTCACCGGGCCAATATAAGCCTGTTTTCCCCCTCTTCTGTCTCTTTCTACACTCCCTCAACGGAGAGAAGGCTGTCGAGCCTCTTCCTGCCTCTTCCTACGATCCTTCCACAGGAGGGAAGGCTGTCGAGCCTCTTCTCCAGCTCACATCTTCTCTTCCCATCCAACTCTTCGAGAGGAGCACAAAGGTGCAGCTTCCAGCTCATCTCACCAAGGAAACCTCCTCGCCATCCAAGCTCTACCAACCCTTCAAGCAGCGACTCGATGTCCTGCTTGAAAACTTCAACCAGCAACTGAGCTACACAGCTCAACAGAAACCAGCAAGACGACACAAAACTGCGAACTGCACAACAACTTCCTTTTTCCCCTTTCCGCGGACGGGTAACACAACTGGGCTTAATAATTATACTAGGCTAAGCAAGACTGTTTATTCGATTCTGTGTGATGTTTATAAGTTTGATTTGTGGTGTTGTGATATTTTGGGTACAAGTTATTGAGAAAGTAATGTTAGTCTGTTATGCTCTTCACAGTCTTTCGTTGCATCCAATCTAGTAACTTTCTCTAATTTGGCACACACGCATAACTCTTCACCTCATTATCTCTACAGGTCGTAAACATTCCAATAGGTGGGGGAAGGGTGTTATCTCTTTGGCCAGCCACCATTTTGAAAGCACGCTGACTCACACAGACACTCACACATACCTATCTTTGTTTAGCAATTAGACCGTTAGTAATGTGTGTTTTTATACTTTATTATATTCATAATAAATGTTTTTGTGAAGTGAATTTTACCAACCTCTACACTGTCAAGAACCCCATATCTTTCAACAGTTATAGTTATTAATTTAATTGTTAATCAGAGTTCCAAATTTGTAGTTAGAACCTTTATGAGACTTATTCAATAAATTGGCTATCTTTTCCCTTCCTTTGAAGGCCCCGAGGTAACTTTAATCAATTAAAGTTATTATTTAATATTAATAATAAAATATTAATATTTAATATTTTATTTTGATAACCAAATTTATTGAATGCCGAAAGGCACACCATTTTATGGTATCACGTTTAATGCATTATGGCACATTACTTTGTAACTTTTCATTACTGTTAGTTACTTTTCGTTACTTGTCGTTACTTTGTAACTTTTCGTTGCTTTTAGTTACTTTGTTACTTTTCGTTACTTTGTTACTTTTCGTTACCTTTCATTACTTTGTTACTTTTCGTTACTTTCGTACTTACTTTTCGTTACTTTAGTTACTTTTCGTAAATTTTCGTTACTTTCGTACTTTTCGTTACTCTGTTACTTTTCGTTACTTTCGTACTTTTAGTTACTTTTCGTTACTTTTCGTTACTTTTCGTTACTTTCGTACTTTTAGTTACTTTTTTGTTACTTTTGTACTTTTAGTTACTTTTGTACTTTTAGTTACTTTTTACTTACTTTTGTACTTTTAGTTACTTTTGTACTTTTAGTTACTTTTTAGTTACTTTCGTACTTTTAGTAACTTTTTAGTTACTTTCGCACTTTTAGGTACTTTTTAGTTACTTTTGTACCTTCAGTTACTTTTTAGTTACTTTTGTACTTTTAGTTACTTTCGTACTTTTAGTTACTTTTTAGTTACTTTCGTACTTTTAGTTACTTTTTAGTTACTTTCGTCCGTCTGTCCGTATTTTTTTTTTTTTTTGGAAGGACAGACGGACAGATTTTATTTAATTTTTTTTAATTTCAATTTTATTTTATTTATTTATTTATTTTTCGTCCGTCTGTCTGTCCGTATTTTTTTTTGACGGACCCTCCATATATTAATATTAGTGCAGGGTCATAGCGCCACCTACTGATCAGTGTGATAATTATGTTGTTGTAACATTGTCCAATTGACACAAAATTGCTCACGCTACATCAGAGCCCCTGCAACGCGGAGACGTCGCTTGGTCATTGATCGCTCTCTCCACTAACCGCAACAGGCTTCAAAATGCGTGTGCTCGGGCCCGTTAGTGCTACAACGTAGCCCTAGTTCTAGTTGTAGTCATAATCAGCTGCCACCACGAACCATAAACACAATCAACGATCTATGATCTATGATCCACCATCATGATGTGACCGCAGCTGCGACCCTGGATCTGCAACAATACAACTCTATCTATCTATCTATCTATCTATCTCTCTCTCTCTCTCTCTCTCTCTCTCTCTCTCTCTCTCTCTCTCTCTCTCTCTCTCTCTCTCTCTCTCTCTCGCTCTCTCTCTTCATGACTTTTGTGAAGCAAACTATTTTACTGTTTGTGAGTGTTTGTTTCAATATTTGTTTTTGAAGTAAGACAATAAAAAGGACATGAGTTTATCCACAGGTATTTTTATTTGTATTTAACAAATACATTAAATTCAGAGACCATTGTGCATTTTGAATTCAATCTAAACCCCTTTTTCTGATGTATCATAGGAGTGAGGCCTTCTCTCTAGTATCTGACATCATGGGTTGTTTATAAACATGTTGTTTCAAATGGATTAAAAAAGTAACACACCAGTCAAAATATAGCACAATATAATGCGTGACCAACCAAATAGTATTAGTTAGGTGATAAGTTGCAACACAATCAAATCCTAATACTTGGACATCAGTTTGTCTGTTTGTCTGTTTCTTATCCTCAAAAGAAGAAGAGAAAGAAGAAGCAAAATTAAGTTGACATCATCTACCTTCCACACATGTATATTTGGTTCCCTCCCCCTGTTACTGCATCCCAGCCGTGCTGCACTGCTGCTGTGCCTGTGGAACAAAGAAGAAATAAAGCAACAATTAAGCCACAGTATCATGATTAATCATTTATAAAAGAACATTGTTTAGAGTGCTTACAGTGAACTGTTATAGATTAGTGTCAGATAATTATTACCCTATTATACCCTCGAAACAAAATTAGCTCTCTCCCTCAGTTTCTCCAGGCTGCTGAGTAGGGTAGCATTTTCCTGCTCCAGAACTTTTACGCGAACACAATTAGCCTGCATTTGTTGCTCCATGTCCAAAAGCACATTTCCTGTACCTTGAAAAGTTGCAAAGAAAGAATATGCAAGCATTCAACATGACTACAACAGAGACAGGTGGCAAATAAATGACTGGAAACACAATTGTGGAATCACTTTTGTAAACTATTTGGGTTCATCTTCCTGTTCTGTATATTCCAAAGAGAGATGGTCAATATGCTAAGATTAAATAAATGCCTACTCTGTGGTCGGGCCTGCACTTGGGGGCTGAGCTCTGGAAAGGCCACCAACAGCTTCTCCCTCTCCAATAGAACTTGCACATGTTCCTTCAGCTCAGCCACGCTCTTCTCTAGCTCGCCCATGTTTGTTACCATCGTCTCCTTCTCCGTTTGAAGGTCAAAATGCAAGACCTGTCAGAAAAATATACACAAATGTAAGCATGAGCTGTAGGTTTAAAGGTATTTATTATGGGTATTATTGTGGATAGGAGCACTAATATACCTGCTGTTGTGTGAGCTGGGCCTGCAGTTGCTCCTTCTCCTCTGACATCTGTTGCAGCTCATTGCGTCGGTCGCTCTGTCTCTCCTCTTTCTCTCCCAACTGCCTCTGCAGCTCTTCACACTCTTCATCGAGAGCATCCACTCTCTCCAACAAAGACTTCTGCTTCGCCTGCATTGACTGCATGCACCAAAAATATTTACACCTGTGTATTTGAATACTGCTGCACAACTGATCCATGAGTGAAACCGTAAACGTCTCCTAATCTGATGTTTGTTGTGACACTGACCTCTTGCTGGCGACAAGCGCTGTGGTACTTGGCGTTCTCCTTGTCAAGAAGAACTTGAGTTTCAGAGATGTGACTCTCTAATTGCTGGAGTCTGTTTTGTAGTTTACAACAGGCCTCTTCCTCCAACTGCAAGGACTTCACTTTTTCCTGCAGTGCAGTCTTCTCACATTCTGCCAAACATTCAGCATTATCAGTTTATTTTATGTGTGAAACTAAGCCCAGTGTGTTTAGTACAATCCTGAAAGATATAAACCCTAGATTTTAAATCATACAAATCTTTACCAAGTGCTTGCAATGCATCTTCCTGCGACAAGGTTTCTGTTGCAAAAAATTGAAAATAAAAGTATGAGTGGTAACTGTGATCTCTATGTGTTCTCATCATATTCATCTGTGAGTTTACTGCACCTCTCTTGAGTTGTTGTTTCTCCTCTTGCAACTTTTTCTCTGTTTCCTTCATGGACCTCTGTGCTTTGCTAAGTGAAAACTCCAGCTGGACAATGGTTGCCTGGCGTTTCTCTGTCTCCTTCTTGAAGTCTTTTCGTGCTCTTTCCAACTGAGTTCTGAATTTATCCCGCTCTGCCTCTGCTGCTGCTAATCTATCCCTAAGAGGGTGGACTGTAGCCCGCACATCTTGCAGATGTTTTTCCAGCCGGCGCAGGTCCCTGAGTTGCTCATTGGCCCACTGGGCAACATCCCCTGTTGTCATGTGTCCAAGCTCCAGGGTGTCCTCCACAGCAGCCAACAGTGGCTGCAGAGAGGACGGCAGGCCCTCACTCTGAAACAGTTCTACCAAAGCATATCCTGCCTCTCTCAAGGTGGACTGCACCCGATGACAGGCGTCGCAGGGAGAGAGGGATGATTCCACTGTCTGACAACCCACACTGCGACTGTCCGTTTTAGGACCGCATGGGGTGTTGTGGGAAGGACTAGAGGGTGCATGGTTCTGCGGTAAAAACTTAAAGGAGCTTGATGAAGACCAGGCAGATGAACAATGTTTGCAGCTGTCACTCCTTGAGCTCATCTGGGGGGAAGCACACGACACTGTCTCTGTCTCATCACAGTCAAATGTCTTTGGTTTTGTCTGTTTCTTGATGGCTTTGACGGTGCCCTAAAACACAGAAGAAAAAGCATGAAAGAGTTATGGGATTTATCCACTTTCTGTTAAAATCTTCTTTTAATAAATAAAAAATGCATACCGTGAGGCTGGCAAAATCAACTAAATTACTCCAGTAGTTTCTGACCACGAGACCAACTGACAGGCATCCTTTCTGCTGGGTTTGTTCTCTCCTGTGGCTGCACTTCAGCTGCTCAACATAAGAACTGGAGCTTTGTAGAAGGAGCAGTAGTCTTGATCAGGAAGAAAGAAAACCCGTACTGTTGTTATCAGTAATCTTATGTGATTAATAAATACAGACAACTACCATATTTATATTATTATTATTACAATGAACACTAGTAGTTGTAGAAAACGAAGAAATAGTCATATTAATATTATTAAGAAGCATTACTCTTATAGAAATAACAATATTACAGTAATAATAACAACAATAATAATCGTACTGAATTACCTGTCAATCACAAGCTCCAGTAAGACAATATGGGAGTGCTGGTTGAATTCACTCTCCCCCTCGACAAAGTCATACTGGCCCAGCAGAGCCACCATGTCCAGGTTACAGGAGAGTTTGTCGGGGAACTTCCAGGAGGGGGCGCGGAGCGGGCCAGTTCTGGAGAACACGTCCAGGATGGCGCCCTGAAGATCCACCAGGTCTCCCCGGAGGCTCTCGATACAGTCCTGGCGACCCAGGAACTGACTCATGTCTGACCCCAGCTAACTCACACTGCAACGCAACATCTCAGGGTGAGTGGGTGTAGCTTGTTGTCCTCGAATCTCCCTGGCAACCTCGGCGAACTGCGAGTTCCATAATGCTTTGCGGCGTGTTTCCGGAAGTAATACGTCGCCATTGGGGTCAATTTTCCGCACGACGCAGTAAGTGCTCAGCCACAGCGAGTTTAGGATTTAAGCTAATATAGACTTGTTCAAAATTTTATATTGTTGTTGTACGTGTCTCTAAACTGCGTGTACTTTTCTCATTGACCTGCTGTTTTCAGGTAGCTTTCGGTGTTACAGAAAGACGCCGCCATGCCGCCTGGGCCTGTTCAAATCATTCAGCCGGAGTCCAACAATAAGGTAACGACGATACCACTCGGTTAGCTCATGTTAGCAATGTGGCTAACTAACCGCTTCTGTTGGGAAATTAACGAACGGTAAATTACGCTTCCCTTGCCGTTACGAGTCTGACACCGTAGCATTTAACATCCACGAATCTGACATCAGGGCATTTAACATCTATTTTCCATCAATGCGGCAAGACATACATATTAGCTTGTTGGGCTAACATTAAGCTAACAAGTGTCAACTTAGCCCAATAGCTCAATACTTTATATGTTCAGATAGCGTTTGAGACGTAAGCCCTCAAATTGTGAACGAGTTGTTTACTGAAAGTACTGAAACCCGATGTTTGGTAAAAGTAGATGGAAGTTTTTCTTTATGTTATTATTATTATTATTTCTCACTTGGGTTAATTCACTTACCTGATTGTAAACAGATACTTTCTCTGTAATAAGTGGACAGCAGCTCCCACAGAAGACTTTTACAGCAGATTTTCACATTAACCACGATATTTGTAGGATTTTTCCATATGCAACTGATTTTTGTTCAATTCCGTTGTGTTAGATTGGTGTCAAGAATGTTCAAATAAAAATGCAGTTGTTGTGGTGTGCTAACTTTAATAGATGGGATTTATCGTTTTATCACAAGACTATTCATTGATTGCTTCTTTTTGTTGTATGTGACTGTTTTTAAGTGTTGCATTGTAATTTTACCAACAGAATGATGCACCAGTAGAAGAAACCCCAGCGACTAAACCGATCGTTGGTATCATATATCCACCTCCTGAGGTCCGAAACATAGTTGACAAGACAGCCAGCTTTGTTGCCAGGTTGGTTTCTCCCCACGTCAACTGTCAAATATCTTAACTGGATTTTATGTCTATTATATAAGAGCTAATTTATTGTCATTTCACAGGAATGGGCCCGAGTTTGAAGCAAGAATCCGACAAAATGAGATCAACAATCCCAAATTTAATTTTCTCAATCCCAATGACCCCTACCATGCTTACTACCGTCACAAGGTCAATGAATTTAAGGAGGGGAAAGGACAGGAACCATCTGCAGCAGTGCCTAAAGTTATGCAGCAGGCAATGCTGCAGGCCCAGCAGCTTGCTCAAAAGGTAAGACATAGTATTTCTGTCTGCTGTAATTTTATTTATTTTCCCCCCCATTTGTCGTAGCTGGTATTATTTCATCACAATGACTTAAATCTTATGTTTGTCAATAGGCTCAGGTGATTCAGGAGACAGTAGTTCCTAAAGAGCCACCTCCTGAGTTCGAGTTCCTCGCAGATCCTCCATCAATCTCAGCATTTGACCTGGATGTTGTCAAGCTCACTGCCCAGTTTGTTGCTCGCAATGGCCGCCAGTTTCTTACTCAGCTCATGCAGAAAGAACAGAGGAACTACCAGTTTGACTTTCTGCGGCCGCAGCACAGCCTTTTCAACTACTTCACCAAACTGGTTGAGCAGTACACTAAGGTGACCTGACAAACTGTGCCTCTCTGATACTGTTGCTACTCATCGTTTGTGTGGTGATTCTAAACTGTATCTTGGTTTTGATTGGCAACCTTTTAGATACTGATCCCTCCTAAAGGCCTACTAATCAAGATGAAGAAAGAGGCTGAGAATCCAAGAGAGGTTATGGACCAGGTAATCCCTTTTTAACTGTCACTGTCTCTGAGAGTAAGAATGTAATAGCATGTTGCCCATATTAATCAGCTTTTATAATCCTCAACCATCAGGTGAGGTACCGTGTTGAGTGGGCCAAGTTCCAGGAGCGTGAGAGAAAGAAAGAGGAGGAGGAAAGGGAGAAAGAACGAGTGGCATATGCCCAAATTGACTGGCATGACTTTGTAGTGGTTGAAACTGTGGATTTCCAGCCCAACGAACAAGGTAATATTACCACAAAGCTCATCACCTTTAAATGTGCAAGCCCTTAAATGTAGCTCGAATAAAATATCTTTAATGTTATCTCTTTTTTCCCCCAGGCCACTTCCCCCCACCCACCACACCAGAGGAACTTGGTGCCCGCATCCTAATCCAAGAGCGCTACGAGAAGTATGGCGAGAGTGAGGAGGTGGAGATGGAGGTTGAGAGTGAGGATGAAGACGATGAACGGGAGGTTCGGGACAGGGGCCATCCCTCACAACCCGATCAAGACACACAAGTTCAGGACATGGATGAGGTAACAACTAATGAAGATGTTGCAGTAATGGGTGGATGTAAATTTATAGGAATATTTGTGTCATTTAAAATTTTAGTTAATTTATAACTTGTATTTACTGATGCTTTGCTTGAAAATATATAACGTAATGAAAATGCTGGTAACAACACATCACTCCTCTCCTCCTTGTTTCTTCAGGGATCTGATGAAGATGATGATGGCATGAAGGCTCCACTGCCACCAGACAACCCTATGCCACCCCCACTGCCCCCAACTCCAGATCAGGTCATCATTCGCAAAGACTATGACCCGAAAGGTAACTTGTCCTTCCTTACATAAAGTAACATCATCTGAATAACAAGCTATTTACAATTTGTGCTCATCTAATGCTATCTTTTCCTCCCAGCTTCCAAGATTCAGCCCTCAATTATACCTACTGATGAGTACCTCATCTCACCAATTACTGGTGAGAAGATCGCAGCCAGTAAAATGCAAGAGCACATGCGTATTGGTCTGCTGGATCCGCGCTGGCTGGAGCAAAGAGACCGCATTATCAAAGAGAGACAGATTGAGGATGAAGTCTATGCTCCTGGTTTGGACATCGAGAGCAGCTTGAAACAGTTGGCCGAGAGGCGTACCGATATCTTCGGTGTAGAAGAGACAGCCATCGGTAAAAAGATCGGTGAGGAAGAAATCCAGAAGCCAGAGGAGAAGGTGAGAACAGTTATTTGTTTGAATTGAACAGCTTTGAGTTAAACAAATTTCCCAAGATGAATGTAATTGAGTTATTACAGTTGTGATAATGGTGTGTTTTCATTAGTTTTTTTGTGTTTTGGTGTCTGTAACATCTTTGCTTTTCCTCCCCCACCAGGTTACCTGGGATGGCCACTCAGGAAGCATGGCTCGTACCCAGCAAGCAGCACAGGCCAACATCACCCTTCAGGAGCAGATCGAAGCCATTCACAAGGCCAAAGGACTAGTGGGAGAGGACGATACCAAGGAGAAAATTGGCCCAAGCAAGCCGAGTGACCATCACCAGCCTCACCATATGTCGTCTGCATCCAATATGCAGAAGCCCGGTCCTCCTATGAACTTATTGCCTCGCCCACCCGTATGTTACCATCTTTTGAAAAAATATTTTATTCTTCGTTTGTATTTTCTTATACAAACATACTTATAATCCACTAATGTATTTGTTAAACAGATGGCCCCTCCAGTGCGCACCACTCTCCTGTCTGCTGTACCTGTAATTCCAAGACAGCCTATGTCTCCTGTGGTGCGCCTTACATCTGGACAAGTCTTGTCACCAATGCCTCCCATGATGTCTGCTCCCCGCATCAATATGGTCCCCATGTCGCAAGCCGCACAGCACATCATGGCCCCGAGACCACCCCCCATGGTTGTTCCAACTTGTAAGTTGAAGGTTTTCTGGACGCTTGTCATTGACATTAAAAATAAATATGCACTGTCACATTAATACTTCTTTGAATGCATTTTTAAATTTAAGTAACCTTACTCTTCTTCCAGCGTTTGTCCCAGCTCCTCCAGTACCACAACCACCCAGCTCTGCTCCGGCTCCACCTTCCCACCCACCCCCACCTCATGACGACGAGCCAATGAGCAAGAAGATGAAGACTGAGGAAAACCTTATTTCAGAGGAGGAGTTCCTTCGCAGAAATAAGGTTTGAATAGAGCAATGTTTCAACCTTTATATTTGTGATGGCTTATAAACAATATTTTTTATGTATTATTCCCATCAGTATACCAACCTCTTAAGTTAGTGAAGCTTTGGCTGTAATAAATACGGTCAAATACCGATTTGGTCGGTCATATCAAATACTTCCTCTAGATTGCTCTTTCTGACCTAGGTTGTTTTTCCCCTCAGGGTCCTGTGGCAGTTAAAGTACAAGTCCCCAACATGCAGGACAAGACTGAATGGAAGCTAAATGGCCAAGTGCTGAATTTCACCGTCCCGCTCACAGACCAGGTATGAAAATGTTGACTGCTTATCTCTCCTTTTTATCCCAGTACAAATACTGCATTATTACAAATGTTCAAATGCAATGTCTCCGCAGGTGTCTGTTATTAAAGTCAAAATCCATGAAGCGACAGGCATGGCCGCAGGAAAACAGAAGTTGCAATACGAGGTAAACTTACCTTCTGACCTTATTTGAACTTGTGATGCCTGACCTGCATTCAACTTCATTATCTTAAGAAGTAAACAAACAATAATGTGTATTTTTTGTTCATTTTCAGGGCATTTTCATCAAGGATTCCAACTCTCTAGCTTATTACAACATGAACAACGGCTCCATCATTCACTTGGCGCTGAAGGAGAGAGGTGGAAGAAAGAAGTGAGCCACGCAGCGAGCAGAAGATTTTACTTGTGGCTGTTTTGTCACCATGTCCTGTCATTTTTGTTGAATGGAAGTTGTATCAGATTATTGCACCCTTCATACCCGTCTGTATGGAGAGCACGTTCATCTTATCTCTTATCTCTGAATGCTAAAAGAGTTACATGCTGTCTGGCAGGTATGACATCAAACTCTTAGTTAAGCTTTGATTTGTTCATGATGATATTCATTTAGTGACCGTAGAGTCACATTGTAACCCGTTTAAATAAAGGAATCAAAAAAATCTTGATCTGCTTTTGGTGTTTTATTGTTTTATATAAAACAAAGTATCAACTAATACAGGACACATGCTTTGATGCCAGACTACCAAATATACCAACGCCCAGGGATAGTAGGAGAAAATTAGTGTAGAATAAATAGGTGGTTTACTAGAGCTGTTGATGTTGAGACAAGGTGCAAGTTGCTTTGCTTTTTTTTTTTTACGAGACATTGGGAGTAATTCCCATGAAGACCACAAGGGCTGGTTATAACATGAAGACGCTGGAACTGCCCAGGACGACACTGGGTCTGTGACTCGTCCAGGAGCGGCAGGCGGACGTGATGACAGGGCAGCGATCCACTGCTGAGCAAGTTCTAAACTTGTTTACCTGCTAGCACCGTTAGTTAATAGCTGTGACAAACAAGTGAGTAACCTAGCATGAGTTTGATGAAGGTAGAGCCAGTGCAGGGATCATTTGGGAGTTTAGGCTAACTACTCAGTGGCTAGCTAATGTAAAATCTGTAAAAGACATCGCGTCAGCGCTGCTAGCTATCGCTAAACCTGTTTAAAGTGCTCTAGAAGTTGGTTCGTGACTTTCGGCAACATTTACAGAGGAAATAGTTGTAAAAGTCAAGTCGGGATATCATGACGTCGATGCTATTTGATCCGTCAACATATGCGGAGGAGCACTTTTGACTTTGGGCTGTCAACAAGCTCGCTGGCGTTAGCTATCCTGGCTAGCCAGCAGCTAGCACTCCTGCTACCATGGCCAGAATAGAAAACGGCCGTCAGTCGGCGGACACTACGAGCATCCGGACCATCAGCAGCAGCCGCATAGACGACGAGAGCTCGTTGGGATCCGACTCGGAGATCAACGGCTTCACCAGCGACAGGCAGACCGATAAATATGGATTCATCGGCGGGGCGCAGCAGCACTCGCAGGCGTCGTAAGTTTCCGTCAACTTTTGTGATTTACACCCATTGATTTCAACTGTGTACTCAGGGCCAGCTATAATATAGGTGCCGATCCAGTAATCCAGTGGAGACCAGGGTTTGAACGTGGTAGTTATGATGACATATTGTGTTTGTGTACCACAGAGCTCCTGGCCAGCTGCGTGGCACTGTGTGTTTTTTACATATGCCCACGGTTGGTCTGTCAACATGGCTCAAATGAAAACATGAGCGGGATTCATAATAACACCAAGCATCATTCTTCCTCGTTCTCTATTATACGTGTGGTGTTTCTTGTGTCGATCTTATTTATCCCTCACAGTTTTTGTGCAGCTATTCTTTTCCTTTTGAATGGATTCATTCATATCCTTGAGGCATGTTTCAGTCTTTTTTTCTGTTCTAAGAAGGCCTCTGTTTCTTCCCTTTTCAGTGGGAGACTAAAGCCTACATTACAGAGCTAAAATAGTGGTGGGAGTGAGGGAAAGTTGTGCCAAGCCCTGGCTGTCTGTCTGGGAGCCCGCTGTTTTTTGGAGTCTTTGGCAGACTTGGAGCCACAGCTCTGGTGCCCTGTTACTCCGGGGCCTCTTTGGGCTCTCAGTTTTATAGGTAGTCACAAACCCAGAGTTTAACTTTCAGTATTTAGAAGTGAAAGTAACTCATCCCTGTTAAGAGTCACTAGGAGCTGAAGCGTGAGTGTGACATCTCGTTGCACGGATCCACACACATGAAGCCGTTTTTGTGCATAAAAAGAAGGAGGGCTTCCTGACGTTTGAAACACTCTTTGAAGACAATTGAAGCCTACAATTACAGCCTTGTGCTGATGAGATGATTACATAGCTTCATAAAGCAACAGCCCTCATTCATAATGTAGGTTATACTTGCCCACATTTTCTTTTTCTGCTGGAGAGTACAATGTGAAGTCCTTGCTTGTTCTTGGCTGTAAATGATTTGCAGTTAAATCACATCACAAGGCGGACCGATCCTGACTGCAGCTCTTTGAGGTTCTTTGCCATTTAACGGGCTATATATGAGTTTTTTTTTGTCTTTTATAGTCTCTTCAAAGCAAGTCGAGTAGTTGTTATGTTCGAAGGATTGCACAGTTCACTGACTGCGCATGAGTGATGGCCACACACAGATCTGATGCCGAAAGCTGAGCCTTTCTGAGGTCATCTTTTGAGTTTGTTACAAACACTCAACCTAGAAGAGCATCTTGCTAACAACCATCTCTTTGTTATTTGGAGGTTTATTTCCAATTTTCCTTATTGAAAATACACATGTTTTTTTTAACCTGGCAGTGCTTACTTTCCAAATAGGAAAGTCCCTTGGGTTTAATATTGTTTTAAAGAGCAAAATATGATTGTTATTCTTTTCTCTGTTGTTTCTCCAGAGCTCAGGATGTGCCTCCAGAGGTGCTCAGGCAAAGGGAGGTGAAGTGGCTGGACATGCTCAACCACTGGGACAAGTGGATGATCAAGAGATTCGACAAGGTCAGCACCAAGTGTTAACTCATTAACACAAAATGTCAAGTGGCTTGTTTTGATTGTCCAGATCTGAAAAGGTTTCATAAATTTGGTATCTGAGCTTTGCCACCTCTGTCGCATTCCACACAGCAGTTTTTTTTAATCCTGCCGGGTTTTGTACACAGCATGATCAGACGAGGTAAATTACATTGCTCAAGCATTTGATTGCACAAGGACAATACTTTTGCGGACACATTGTCTGCAGCTTCACTTGTCTAGCTGGTTCTCAGCTGAAACGCTCTGAGCGATTCAGCTCACAGATGCAGCCTTAACTCTTTTCCATGAATCAGCAGCAGGGCAGGACACGACCCATCCCTTTATCGCCCTGTGTACCGTGTGACAGATTGACAGTCTCAAATTCAGGGTGGGGCTGTAAAGACTCCCTGTGAAACTGCTGTAACAAAGGTCTTGTGATTTTATCCTATAGCTGTACTCGTGTGCAAGTCAACTCTTCAGAATGAAAATCTAAAAGTTGTTTCCACTTCCCTGTTTTTGCCGGTGGGCTCAAAAAGTCATGCATTGAAGGTCAGAGTTTCTAATCCTTTATTCTGTGCCTTTGTTTTGTTTTACACAAACTTTACAGTAGAAATTGAACTCTCCTTGGGGAAGTGTGCCAGCTTCATATCAGAAAAGCAAACAAGAGGGACCATATTTCACTGTAATCAATCTGTTGCGTAAACAGTAGCTTGTGACTATGTATGACAGATTAGTTGTGTCTCCGCTTGGACACATAACATACGTTTTGCTTGAGGTGCTTTTAGTTGATGTTTAGTAACTGCATACGGGATGTTTTGGGTCCATTCAGGTCACTATAATTATGTTTCATTTAGACTTTTTATGTACTGACAGAAATCCAAAACAGATGTCTCACAAACTGGAGCGCAATAACTTTGCAGTAATTGTTGCTGAATATAAAATGTCAAATATGCCTTGAGCTGTTTTGAGCAGATACCTACATTTGGAATGAATTCAAGAAGAAAAACCAACACCAAGTGACAGCTCCACCAATATACATACTAGTTATCATAGCGACTATGTCTCTGTCACACTTGTTCCCTTTTTGTATCTTGCTTTATTTTATATAATGTGTTGCCTCTGTGGCTCAGGTGAGGCTGCGGTGCCAGAAAGGAGTCCCTCCTGCCCTCCGAGGCCGTGCATGGCTCTACCTGTCAGGGGGCAAGGTGAAGAAAGAGCAGAACCAAGGAAAGTTTCAGGTCAGAGAGCTTCTTCTTTCATTTCCTCCTTACAGGTCTGTTTATGCTGATCTTTCACTCTTGTTTCACTATTGAATTTCATTTGAATTTGTTACTGAAACTGTGGCTGTCCTACAGGGTTACTTCCTCTGTTGAGATCCCTGATTTGATTTTTGTGCACAGCACTGGAGATTTTTAACAGCTAATAATAAAACATTTACTCTCGATTTAACTTTGTAGGATAATTAAATGGAGTTCTTTTTATGCTAGAAGTAATCCTGTGATCACTGAATCTTATAGAATAACTTCTTTCTAAATCGTAGTTTGAAGGGCCACAGTGCTTTTACTGTGTAATAAAGTCTCCTCCCTGTGTTTGGCCAGGAGCTGGATAGCCAGCCAGGGGATCCCAAATGGGTTGATGTGATTGAGAAAGATCTCCATCGACAGTTTCCTTTTCATGAGATGTTTGTGTCACGGGGAGGACACGGGTAAGTTGTGAGACGTGATGCGTGAGGGCTCCATTGGGGATTTGTTTGGCGTTTCATTTGTCTTAACTTATCTGTATGTTGATTCTTCACAGACAGCAGGATCTGTTTCGTGTTCTTAAGGCCTACACTCTCTACAGGCCAGAGGAGGGATACTGCCAGGCTCAGGCTCCCATAGCTGCTGTATTGCTCATGCACATGCCTGCTGAGGTACTGTATACTTTCACTCCACCACAAACACCATATAAAGTATCTCCTTTGGTGTAAACGGGCTGTCTCCATACTGTGTTTTACTGGGGAGGGATTAGCTGCCTGTGTTAAAAAACTAAGATCTGAAGGTTTGTTATATTTTGCTCTTTAAACTAGAAATCACATGAACACTTTTATTTGTGACCTTGAAGAAGTCTATTTTTAGACTGAACAGCAGCGACTGTACAGATGATGTCATTTGGAGATAAATCCTGGAGCTGCTCCAGAAACTTAATAATGCATCAAGCAGCCGCAGTGACTTGACAACTGTTTATGTAAATGTTCTGATTCACAGTGATAAGCTGTGTATTCAAATAAAACTTTCTTTAGTATCGCTGTGACTCCACAAACTCACATAATAAATCACTCATTGTTTGATGCTGTATTGTATATTACAATGGATTTGGGACTAATTGGACTTAATTATTTTTTTTCTCCTTATGTATAAAAAGCCTACATTTCATTGTATACTGCTATCATTTCCAGTGTGGCCCCCAGTCTATCTACAATCGATGAGCGTTACTGGGGTGCATATGCTTGCACACGAAGGTCACTGACAGGTGGCACAGAGACTAAAGAGTGAAAGACAAGTTCTTGTGAGAGAGAGAAAGATGCATTCTGCAACTGCAAATATGAGGTCTAACTGTCAGGGTGGACGGTAACATTGTTATGGACCATGGCGTGAGCATGTGATAGCTAGCAGGAGCACGACAAATAGCGCTGCACACACCAAGTTAGAGATGTTTTATATCATCATTATTAGAGGTGTAAACATTTTTTTTTTCCATTATTAAACTGTGGTGCAACAATCAGAATATGATGGGCTGCCACAGTCTATGGGAGAAACTGGTAGTTCCCTTTTATTTTTTATTAATTTGAGATTGCTTGCTTATTTAGTTTCTTCCCCTTATTTTCCCCTTGCATCGCTACTCTTTTGTGCTGCTGTGTCAAATTTGAATTTCCTCTACGTTAGTCAGTTGAGTTATGGAACTAAAACCTCCTGGCGTTATGTGACATCATCTGTGTTTGTCTCCACAGGATGCCTTCTGGGGGCTGGTCCAAATTTGTGAGAAGTATCTTCCTGGCTACTACAGTCCTGGCCTGGTGAGACTGAAATACAAACAAGCATTAATGATGAGCTCATCGTGAGAGAGTATGACTTCATGTGACACTGCTGTTACAAGAGCTGTACAGTAATCCACACTGACCTGCTGAGCCGACTTGCTCAAACTGGAATGCAGTTTTGTTTTTGCAGACGTAGGAATTCTGTGGTTATAAGCTGCTGATGAAACCGGGGAGGCGTTGTCAGACCATCATTTTACTTTGGGTTATTTATTTGCCAAGCTACATGAGTGAACTATGTTGTGTAATTACTTTTGTTGTGTGGTTACTGTCCAGTATTATTTTTTCGTGTTGTCATTCTTCAGAACACAATATCTAAAGAACCCCTTGAGGGGAATGTCTTCTAGTTTGGTACAAATGTTCAGTTGGACTCAAAGATTAACCGATGTCAATTTGTCAAAGGTCAAGGTTACTGTGACCTTACAAAACATGTTTATGGCCTCTTTGAACAAGATGTCTTAATATCGTCTTCAAATTTTGACCAGTTGTCATTTGAACTCAGAGATGAACAGTTTAGTGGTTAAATCTAAAGCTCACAGTGACGTCATATGAAACTGCACTGGTTGGTGGAGGTATTCAATCACAGGGCGGTAATTCTAGTTTCTAAATGATATCATTATTTTTAAGTAGAATCAAGGATTCTGTAATGAAAGTATAGCATGGAGCTACAAAAGATGTTAGGAAATCTGGGTTGTCATGCAGAGTGTGAAATGATTTACAAGTAGAGCAACATGATGCATTTGTACTTGTTTTTTTAAATGGATGAACATCCACGTGTGTATCAGGTTTCTGACCTAACAATGCAGAGTACAAAAGTTTTTGTTTCCTCTTTTAATGCTGTCCTCCCTGTGTCTCCTCCAGGAAGCTATACAGTTGGATGGAGAGATCCTGTACGCTTTGCTGCGACGCGTCTCCCCACTAGCCTTCCGCCATCTGGAAAAACACAAGATCGACCCCATCCTCTACATGACTGAATGGTTTATGTGTGCCTTCTCCAGAACGCTGCCTTGGGCTTCTGTGCTGCGTGTCTGGGACATGTTCCTCTGTGATGGTAAACAATGACTTGCAGTGCTACACCTTCAGTGATAGACTTTCCGTGTTTGTAGACGAGTATTACTTCAGGACTTCTTCACACTGAAACTCACCTGGCTCTATCTCCTTCTCACAGGAGTAAAGATAATCTTACGTGTTGGTTTGGTGCTGCTCAAGTGCATGCTGGGGACCCGGGAGAAGCTGAAGGCCTGTCAGGGCCAGTACGAGACCATGGAGCTTCTCAGGGCCATCGAGCCTCGATACATGCAGGAGGGTTACCTCGTCCGAGAGGTAAGAGCAGAGGGGCAGCAACATGTCACCACAGAAACAATCCTTTAACAAGAATGCATGTGTTTCAAGGCTTTCGAGGCAATCTTTCACCCTGCTTCACAGTGACTGAAATTCTATATCTCCATCAGTAACAGGCATTATTAGTTAAATAAATATGGTTTATGTCACACAAGGGGCTGGGTCATATAAAAATATGGCTACCTATATTTAAGCTATTTTGCAATTTCATGATATTTTCTCTCTTAGGCTCCAGCCTAGCTCTGATTTGCACAGATGTATTCATGACAGAGGGTGGAAAAGCCTAAATTTCACCTCTTTCCCATGCAGTGGTGCTTTCAGAGCACACAAACACTGTCATCTACCTACGACGGTGCTATTAACACCTTATTTTTATACAGGAAAAAAGCTAAGCACGGCTATGCTAGTGATGCTAGCCATGCTGCATATAGCTGTTGGCCGCCATACAGACCAGTTGAATGTGTTGCAATTGGGAAAGCAAGATGAGCAGCCCTAAATTAATTTTTTTTAAACACACACATTTTGTGACCAAAGCATCTCACACAGATGCTCAGACACTGAACCAGTACTGACAACCTGTGGATGGGAAGCAACCGATTCATTTGATCAATCTTCACAGATTGTTTTTTGTTGGCTGTCTTGTACACAGAGGATCTTTATGTAGCTATGCTTCTGGTTGTGTTCAGAGGCTCCTTTCTCTGAGCTGCACATCACCCATAGATTGTATAGGCAGCAGCTTGCTGAGGGAGGGAGGGAGGAGCTACGGCTGGTGAAGCTGATGCTGGTATTAGTGCGACGTCGGGTAACAGTGAATATTGTATATATAACTTTGAACTGCTTTTTCACATGTTTAAGTTGTTATATGTTTATTTTTCATTCAGATTTTGGATGGATATTTATAAACAGGCTAAATCTACTTTAACGAGAGAATATGGATTACATGCTTTGTGTTGTTGTGGCTAAAAGTTTTGTTTCACTGGCAAAATCCTTTAATGATGTAGTGGTTGTCATTGGGGATGAAATAAACAGAGAACAGTGAGTGTTCACAAATGTAGCCAAAGGACCAGCAGAGTCTGAGAGAGTGATTTAAAGTGGTACAGAGACAAATTGACCAGAGTGCTGGCTGGCCACTGTCTGGTTCCTGTGTGCGAGTCTTGTGTGAGTATCTGTCCATGTTAACAATACCCCCTCTTATACATGGGGCTGTCTCGACAGTGAGTGTTGGTGTATCTACAGCAACCCCAAGGCCCTCTGGCATTTACTGACAAAGTTCACATTTTAGCACAATGGCCAAACATGGAAGGAACATATTTTCCAGCAAGGGCTGCTCTTGTTGCTTCACATTCCCCTGACTATGATCTATATGACTCCAGCTGTGACCTGATGACGTGTTTCTTCCTGTTGCAGATTCTGGAGGTGCCAGTGACCGCACGAGACGTGGAAAGAGAGCATCACACCCAGCTGAAGCGCTGGAGGAAGAACCGCGGAGAGCTCAACTTCAAACCGCCTCCCAGGATGCACGGCGCAAGGCTCGTCATGTTGGCAGAGCCGCCCAGGCGCCAGGACCTGCAGCAGAACCCCACTATTGTACTGGAAGTGCCTCCGCCCACCTCGCAGCTGAAGAAGGGAAAGGAGGAGAAGAAGAGCAAGAAGAAGAGGAGCAGCATGAAGAAATCCCAACCCATTATGGAGGTCCCCAACCCTTACCCTCTTTCAATCGACCCTCCGCCTCCACCACCGCCCACAGAGCCACCTGCCCCACCTCCGGTCAGGGTCGAGACAGCCGAGGCTGTGCCACAAACTGAAACAAACTCAACTCACCAGCAGCAAGAGCCTCCTACAGTCCTCCCCCCTGCCAAAGAATCTCTTCTTCAGCGATCCACACAAAGCCTTTGCAGCACAGACCAGGACACATACCTGTAGCTCCACGTCTGTCAGTGTGTGTGTGTGTGTGTGTGTGTGTGTGTGAGTGAAACACCAGCACCCATCAGCCAACAACCAGCTGGCTTTGTCGGCATCGCTATCACTATTTTTCTAGTGTTAGACTGTTTTATATTCATTCTTTCATTTCAAAAACCGTTATGCCTATGATATTATTGATGTTCCAAAAACATAGTTGCTAAATGTAAAACTGCTTTGATGCCATTTCTCCACATGAAGCTGCTGTGATCTCCTGTTAATGGTTTCACTCAGATCCAGGTGTCCTGTTTACAAGGGAGACACGTTACTGAGTTTTTGGAAGCTAGGTCATTTCTCCAGACAGGTGTGGTTTAAATGGGACTCAAAGGACAATGAGGTGCCACAGCTCATAGACTGTGTATAAAGTTGGTCGTGAAGTCTCCACTTCCTCCCATCATCCATAAATGAAGCCAAAATATCTCAGATACTAAGGCTGCCCTCTTGCACATTTGAAGCTAGAGTCTGCACAGTAGCGAGCCGTGGTAGCAAGGTCTCGCCAATACAGGCGACCAATTGCATGTCAGTCTGACCTGTCATTCATGACATTTCACCTCATTTTTATAGCATCAAATACTTCATAAAAACCAAACTTACTGGAAAATGAGAACTTGTATCCCATCCACTAACATGGAGTAGGTAGGGTTTATGACCTTTACTACAGCCAGCCACCAGGTGGCTATCAAGATGCTTTCGCTTCACCTTGGGGAGCTGTCATGTGTCCATCTTTATGTACAGTCTATGCTAATATTGTGCAGCAGTGGACACAAACTCTTTTCATCTTTCAAACTACTTTAGCCAATATGTTTCATGAGGGGTTTTGTACACTAGAGGGCAGTGTTGAAAAGGTTTCCTCTTACCTGTTAGTAAAACTGATCAGAGCAGGGATGGGCTTCCTTTTAGGATTCACTCAGTTTGGGAGATATACGTTTGACATTGATGTTGGATTTCTTCTTGTCCAGTAGGGGAACTTTTTCACAACTTGCATTTCATGTTTTATATTCTTACTTTTCAGCTGAAAATGATCTTCTTCAAGTCATGACCTCACCCCACATTGAGTTCATGCATGTTTTCCTCTACAAAGCACTATTATTTAAAGAACAGTGTGAACATTAAGTTGTGCTCTCAAGTGTTTCAGAGTCTGTTTAATAGACACAGTTAATCTCTGTATATCCGTGTGCCAGGCACATCTAGCCACTTTAAATCAGCAGTAATTCATGTTGCCTGGGCAGCAGAGAGGAGCACACATTCCTCATCGTGTCCTACATGTCTGCCTTGTTACAAGCCAATCGTCTAACAAATGTCTCTTGCCAAATTTTAATCTGTGTAGTGTATGTGTTTGTCTTTGTTTCCTGTCACAGCCGGGGCAGTGAGTTAGTGCAGATTAGTGCACTTGACGTAGCTCAAGTATCCATTTGGGGCCAAGCAGATCTTTATGTCTAGTTTGTTGGGTTTATTTCTGTTTTTAAATATTTTTTTGCTAGAATTTCCAAAGCAAATCAAGACTGTTATTTTGAGACGATCTTTGACCGCTTCCTGTGACCAGACTTATTCCATTAGCACAGACAAGGGATCATTTAGAGATTTCAAGATTTACTGGGGTATTTCTTGCCTGAGAGCCCTCATATCTTTGGGAAATTGGGAGATGAGCATGGGTTGTTAGGCTCTTTTGTCTTGTAACTTTCATCACAATGATAAATGAGAAAGGGAGTCCTGACAAGCACAAGTACATATGTGGGATGTGTTTGTGTGTATACTTAATAAATACAATTCTGCTTTAAAAAGTGCATGTATAGGTCAGTTATAAACAAACCAGTGGGGTTTAAAAGAATAACACATGTTCGAGCAGTCACTTGTCTATATGCAATAGTTTTTTAGTTGCTTGTATTTCACACTTTACATATGTTTTATTTTAATTTAATGCTTTTTCTGTAGATATGACATGTAAAATAACAATTTGTTTTGTAATGAAATCTATTTTTCAACATTTGATCCCATATTTTATCGAGCATTTAAGAGAAACTTTAATTCAGTTGCAGTCTCAGACAATATATTTTACATCCTTATTTGTAACACTATTGGGGGAAATGTTCATTCATCTGGAATAAATGGGTAACTCCTGCCTCTGAAAAAACTTTTCTCCAGACTGGTATTTTACCGTTCTCATTAAGGTGATGAAAGACGTTTGACAACCATGACGCAGTTCGCATCATTGTGAGTTTAACTTTTACAAATAAAGTTTTATTTAAAGCAAACTTGCAGCATTTCCGTTGTGTTTCTTTTTTTGTATTCAGAGTAGCATTATGTTGTCTGAGCTTTTCAATGCAATGTCTCATATTCTCCAGCAGATGGCGCACCAGAGTCATCACTTTGAAATGAAGCAGTGGTTCCCAACCTGGAAGAAAAGGTCAAAGGTTTCCAATGATGTTTTCATTTCCATTTTCTACTGCATATGTTTAACAATGTGCTGCAATCGTTACAAAGACATTCATTATACTTTTGCATTTCATTTAATAAATATGCCTCTTTAATATAACATGACAGCTCCTTTAAAATTACATCTGTGTGTGTGTACCAGCAGCTACCCAGCATGCCCAGGTCTAGTGCGTCACTAATGTCCAATCTGACCATACTCTATATTATAACCTCTTGCAAAGGACCCAGGAAGGGAACCACAATATGTGGCAGAGAAAATGTATAAAACTTAACTTTCTCAGAATCTCCGATACCACTGTATAATGACCAAAATCTATCATCTCAGATCAGACTCTATGGTACAGTATCTTATTAAGTGGGGGTCAGTGGCCTGGTGTCTGTGTCTGAGCATCCTGTAGGAGTGAATCCATTCATTACACATTTGACTTGTCTCCTCTGAGGCTTTTCTTATCAACTTGATCAGAGAGAAGACAATTCCTGCTCCCTCTCCTCGTTTAGACTAATGACAGTTAACTACTATTTTCTTAATTTGCTGTTTGACCTCTTTTCTCCACCTTGAGGTGTGGGGCTACTTGAAGTTTTATGCCTCAGGCTTTAAAGAGTTCATCTTAAATTGCTACCTTGATGACCTCAGTAAGCCCGCTAACTCGTTTCCAATCGTCCAGCAAGGCGTGAGCTGCAGCTGTTGACCTCTGGCCATCAGCAGCTCAGTGTTGTGATCAAATGAGATGGCATTGAGTTGAAGGTAATGTGGAAACAGTCATTGTCCTCACAATTTTATTCCTTGTAAATTGTCAGTGTGACGTTCGGGAGGCGAGGTGCATATAGACATGATTCATACAGTATCTTTCTTTAAAGGGAGTACCTGTCAATAGCTATTAATCATACTTACCCGTGATGTCATTCCACGAGGCCATTATGGACCATTACGGGATCTGTTGATGTTTGCCCACATGAGGCACAGCAACAGTTAATGCTCTAGGTCCCTGAGGAATGCATGCACCGTCACGCTTTCCCTCTTTGCATCGGACACCTGGCCCTCTTTCAGTGCCACCGTTCCATTTACATCTCAAAGGGCCACGACCAAGAAGGCTCCCTCTGTGCTCCCTTCCTAACTCCAGAAATGATCTGATTTATCTCTTCATCAACGGAAATATACGCCTTTAGAGGGCCATCCCGCCTCTCTCTCGTCCCCAGCTAGCAAGAGACGGGAGAGCGAGCGGTAAAAGGGGAGACTTGTGATCCTCCGTGTGATCCCGGACCCAACGGACCCCTGTCACAGTGCTTGATTCATGTGATGCGGGCGACTCTCTTTCTGCTCCCAGGCTCAATGTGTTAAGGCAAAGCAAAGGCGCCTGTGTTCCTGAGGTATCCGATTCCCACGTTTGATGGAGCATGACAGGTTGGCTCAGGTCAAATTAAAAGGCGGCGGTAACAAATATGAGGGCAGACATTGTGATCGTCTGTGCAGGTGAACTCTCCGTGGCAGTGGGAATAAAAAACGTATTTATTGCACCGAGGGAAAACATTAGTCTTTGTGCGGGAGACATTAAGAGGGGGATCCCTGTGAGAGGGTCAGGGTGGATAATTGAATCGCCCGTGTGTTGTTCTTTCTAACGGACCCTCTTACGCCAAAGGAGAAGCTCTCACTTTTCCCCTCTCAGGCTTCCTTTCCATACGCAGACCTTTAAACCAGATTGTCTATACCAGTCCTTTATTTTTGCGGCGTAGCATGCACAGTCAGTTGGATGGAAACATAACAGCTCTATTTCCAGACATAGCTTTGTAAATATCCTCCATCCCCTGGCTCCTGTGAGATATTTGTGACCACCATAAACACAGACGACTGTTAAATTACGTTACTAAAGCCTGCTAATGTTTTAAATCTGGACCCGTGCCTGTATCGCTCAGCTACTCCATCATGGGTTAAAGAAGGCTCTGTGTATCTTGGAAAATGGAGTCTTGGCACCTATGTTGTTTCCATTGTGCGATTCCTGCCTCCATTCGGGCTCTTACACATGACTACATGTAAGGCAAATACTTAGCAGGTACATTTAACATAGAATAACACCCCAAAATTTCTCCTGGGTGCATTTAGCAAAGTACTTTAAATGTCATCACTCTTCTCATTCCGGCTACTCCCGGTGGACGGGCCGCCCTGCCTGAAGGACGACATGAAAATTATCAGGGGTGCAGGGAGGGGGGGCTCAACCACATGTTTATCTTAAAAAATGTTTTTTAAAAAGCAAGACCTTCCTTTCTCGAGGTTATAAGAATTTAGTTTGGACCCTCAATGTAACACAGTGCTACAATAACACACAGTACATTTGGTTCATTGATCTTAATTTATTTTTATTGTTTTTCGGTAATTACAATATTTATTTTTCTCATGCAACAAATCAGTGTAACAAACCACATAGCAAATAGAGTACAGATTGTTTAAACAGTAGAGGATGACTCGCCATTAACATAAAGTGAGATCAAATAAAACTGTGGACACAATAGGGATGTTGATTACATACATAAACATGTGTGTGTAAACATTTCCTTTTGGGCTCGGCTTGACATGAAACCAAAAGTTTTACCATGTCTCAATTACACCACCCCCCCCCCCCCCCCCTCTTAATTTCCGCCAACATGTGTTCATGTGATGAAATCTCAGTCATTGGCTCTTTATTTTTAAACCAAGAGCTAATAAATGAACAGTTATTACCACTCAGCACAAACTGAGGGGCCTTCACTCTAAAATGATCAATTTATAAAGACGGTATTTATTGTACATGATGAAATAAATTGTACGTTTTGGTAATGGAAATAAAAGATAAAGATTCTTTGAAACCGCTCTTCCTTAAGCTCAAAGAAATGAAAGATAACCTTCCCTCTAGTCTGACGCCCCCACCCCCCACCCCCCACCTTATTTTTCACACAGTCCCTCAGCTAATGTTTATAAAATATTCACAAACCGCAGCCAGTCTCAGGTTTTAGGGGTTTTAAATCTCTCAAAACAACAAGGCAGCCTCTGTAAAGTGAGTTTCCAACATGCGGGTGAATGATAAAAAGGTAAGTGAGGCATAGTAATTGAGTCCGCTAATCACCTGCTTGCTGCTTCGCCTACAGGACATCTCCGCTCTGAACGATGGGCGTGTGGGGGTTACATGGGGGTAAGTGCTGCACACCTGTGTGGCTGTTCAGGCTCCTTGGGGACTTTTGGGCTTTTCATTTAATCGCGTGCCCCCCCCCCCCCCCCCCCCCCCCCCCCCCCCCTCGCTCCACACACCCCCCTGCACCCATCCTCCTGACCTCTTGACCTCCTACATCCCCTGGCTCAGTGGAGCCAGAGGCATGCACAATTATGACTGCGAAAATCTTGTCAAGCAAATGGAGCATAAGCTGCAGCCACATTTCACCTGAGCTCTGTTGACGTGAGTTCGTCTTCCTTTCCCTGCTGGAGGCCATCCAAGCTGTCAGTATGTTCTTTAACGTCTTGTGCACTGATGGAGCTATTTTGCAGATTTGTTTGACACATCCTGAAGTTTCTTGGTCCCAATTCACAGTGCTGCCCACAGGTGCACTGTATGAATGTGTGTGTGTGAATGGGTGAGTGGCAAACAAACTGTACTGTAAAGTGCTTTGAGTGGTCATCAAGACTAGAAAAGCGCTATATAAACACAGACCATTCACCATTAACCATTATCCCCTCTCACTTCTCTCTGCTGCGTGGCCCCTGTCCACTGCTTTTTTTGGGGGGGGGGGGGGGGGGGGTGGCACTGATAATCAGTAATTAACAGAGCCAGGTAGAATAAGCTGTTAAATGGCTTTCTCCACGGCTGTTTGTTTACATGTGTGTGCTCCTGCCGAGGCTCCTGGCCGGTTGGGTGATGAGTTACAGACACAGATGGTGGGCATCAGCAGGCTGGCTAGGGGCAGATTAGCAGCCTCCCATGTCTGAGCACCCCCCTGTCCCAGCCCCGCTCCCACTCCCACTGAGCCCCAGAGGAGGGCCTGTCTGTCTGTAACTCTACTCACTTTGGCAAGTCTCATGTGTTGATGGAGGCCGACCATTGGGCTTATCTCGTCTCATTCCACCCCCGGCAGTCCTAGCAGGCTCAGGGCTCCAGGAGAGAAGGGGTGGGGGTGTCTGGTGGGGATGTCTGTGTGAAAACAGCCTTGTTTTGAGAAGGTAATGCTGTTGCCCTTAAGTGGCACAGATTTTGTAATCAGGAGTAACATTGCACCACTAAATGGAGCCTTATCTGTATATATTTGCACTTTTATAGCACGCCATCTGGGTATTGAACCTCCTTTTCTACATTAACACGGATGTTCTAAGTTGCAACCCTGATGTGTTCATGTGTGTGAATGGCGGGCTGCCACATGTGCCACCTCCATGGGGATGTGTTGGTAATCCCCTCTTCCGTTGCAAGAAAAATGCCTACGGTGCAGATTTTGCCAGTGTGCCATACTCACATCGCACTGGACAGGAAGCGCAGTTCAAACAGTCCGGGTCAAAGGTCAGCCAGATGCAGTGAAGAGGGCGCAGAAGGGGGGGGGGGGGGGGGGGGGGGGGGGGGGAACTGGGCAGCCCGTCGGTTAGCGTTCGGGGGCCTGTTTATTTTATAAACAGTGGGAGCAGATTAGTGCTGGAGCCAGGCTCCCTCAGCCATATGGGGAGGATGTCCTCTGTGTTAGCAGGCTCTTAATAAACCATTGTGTTTGTAGCTGGAGACTCACGGTCATTGGCATCATTTCTGGTCACCGCTCATGATGATGAGATGATGTTGTTGCTCTAATACACATGTGCAGACTCAGGGCTGCGTGGTCTGCACCACTTCCACTCTGGGTATGATGGTGAATTGAATGATTGTGTGAGTGCCAGCTCACAGGTTTTTAGTCATTAAGGGTGTTGGCACATGCCGGCCCTCGTCACCGCTGAGCTGGGAGGTAAAAACAGGAAATGGATGGACCCCCCCACCACCGCCACCCCCAAACTTAGCGCCAGTCTAAAGAATCCCGCCTGAAGATGTTTGTGTGTGGCTCATCTCCTGAAGACTTCCCCTCTTCCTGTCATTGTTTGGGGTTTTTGTGAGATGTGGTAGCAGTAAAGTCTCCTCTGATGAGTCCTACTGTCAACGCTCAGCTGGACTGACGGTTCTCCATCAACATACACAAACACACTTGTATTTGATGGTTTAAGTGCTCTGCCATGATAAGTGCCTCACTGTATAATGGATACACATATTTGAGGATGAGAAAACAAACCCCATTACGAATGAGTTTGATTGGTGCATATACCCACCAACGCGTGTACTGTATAGCATTATAGCAATTATATAAAGTTATAACATTTACTCTGGTGAAGGGACACCAACACCGTTGCACTCTAGCATATATCTTTGTGTTATATTTTACATTATTTATTGTATTTTTTATTACTAAATGGGACCTGCATATTTGTTGAGTTGTCATATAGGACCTGTGACCTTTCTATTCTATTTTATTCTATTCTATATTCTATACAAATACACAGATTAAAATCTTGAATTTCAACACACCATTGAATTGATTTATCAAGTCGAAAAGTGTCTTCTTGGCTGCAAACTGCTCCATACACTGAGACAGGACAGGAGATGTGTGTGTGTGTGTGTGTGTGTGTGTGTGTGTGTGTGTGTTTGTGTGTTTCAACCCCCTTGCTGAATAATTTAGATCAGTGTCAGGGGAGCTCAATACCCTGTCATCAACAAAGCTCATTATATTCTAAGTGTGTTCCCTTTAACAGATGCTATTCAAAATAATGATTATATTATGAATATTTAATGTTATTCATCACTGCTCTTCCTTGGGCCTCTAACAATATACACAGCGAGTGTGAAGCTGATAAGATGAACAGTTCTCAAGATATATGCTCTATATACAAATAGACAGAGATTTCTGGAATTAGTTGATAAATGGTCTTAATCCACTTTTCCTCAAATAAGTCAGAGGTCAGACATGCCAGCACTTCTGGAGAGTCTCACTTTTTTCAAGTAATCTAACTCACTGTGAATTCTCTTTATTGTGGATTTACTGATTAAAGTGAATCAACAGGGGCTGATCCCCCCATGTAGAGAAGTTGTTCTATTTGCAGGGTAATTGGAGCCACTCTTTGGTTCCTCCTAAATCAGACAGTACATATTCCCACATTGGAGATGAGGATACCCCCTTGCGGCTACAGTGCTATGTGGACCAGATGAGGTGTAACCTGAGCATTACAGAGCAGGAGCCAAAAACTGAGCCAGCAGATTTGATGTTCAGCAGTGTAGACGGGGCCCCTCTAAAAGAACTGGCCCTGGAGTCCAGTAGTGTGAGGAAGAGGGGCGTACAGTACTCCAGCAGGGTAAATATACACACTGAGGAATACAAAGCAGACTTTTTTTCCCAAGAAAAGAGCTCTGCACTTGGCTTTTCTGTTATTTACAATGAGCTGTGGGGATGAAACAGCAGCTCGTGTGTCAGCACAGAGGGTGTTGTGTCTGCAGAGCTGCGGGGACAGAGCCCCTTCCTCTCCATCCGGTTTCAGTTCGAGCCAGAGGGCTGAATCAAGTTGGCAAAACATTGTGGGATTATTCTAGATTATAATTCATAAAGATTGATTGTTGATTAACTCTGTAAAGGCAACTCCCTATTTTCATAACGACATACAGGGTTTAGCTGCTCCCTACTATTTCCCTACTCTTTAAACACCTAATTCTAAATATAAGCACAGTTATTATGAGTGTACCCTCAAGCTGGTGGTTCAGAGGGAGGAAACCGACGATGAGTTCAGCATCAAATTTATTCACTAAAAAGTTCTTCTATTTAATACCAACTAAAACCACACTCGCACCAAATCATGCAGAGCTAAATATATTAGGCTGCATCACAAATGACGCAGATTTGTTTCAATGACTTTTATTTATTTTTGGATTCATTGTGTTTATTGAGTTTGACCTTGATGCTTTGCTTGTGTTTGTTTTTTGGATTTACATCTTTACACTTTGAGTTCATCATTTCCTGTTTTATTTTGAATCTTCATTCCTTGTGTGTCTCTCTCACTTTACTTCCTGTCTTTGTGTGGTTTCCCTCCTCTGTGGCTACCAGCGCCGCCTTCATTAGCTTCACTTGTGTCTTGTTGACTTTGTGTGTTTAGTTTGTTTGTGTCTCACTTTGTTCAGTTTGTCTTGTCACTTCCTTTGTGATTCATTCATCAAGTTTTGCTTTTTACCTCACCTTGTGTTTTTAGATGCCACTGCCTTCCTGACTGTCGACCTGTTCACCTACTTGTAAGTCACACTAATGACTCTTCGTGGAATCTGTCCTTCTACTCAAATAACTGTCACTATACCGACACCTAACTGGCTAGTACATCAAAATGGACCACACATAAAGACAGAAATAGCCAGTGGTTAATACGTTCTCAGCGACTTTGTGTGACAATTCAGATACGTTTTCAAGAACACAACTCAGCCACCAAAATGGAACAACAGGTTGGCAAGTGTGTTTAATCATAGGTAACGGATCGGGTCACGGGTCATATGTTAAAAGGTCCAGGCATAGAGACAGTAACGAGTCGGATCTGGTACGGTGCTTTGTGGGTGCGGGTTGGCAGAAACGGACCAGTGCCGAACTATATCTGCCAATATTTTGGGGCTTCCGGTGTAGACAGTGGATGTTCAGGCCAAGACGCCGTCTTCTGTTCACTGTACACTGTCAACAGTCCATCTAGTTTCTTTTGTCACACATGTTTTACGTTTGTCCACACGAAACACAAACATTAATACTTTATCATATTCAAATGCAGAATCTGTTTTATAGAGGTTAACATTTGGGTCCTCACCCGTTCCTGGAATTTACAATTGATAGGTGAGTGACGACTCATTATCCAATCAATGAAACTCTCTGCACTTATGTTTGATTACCCTTTGATACAGTAATTCCTGTCTGGTAGTTAAAAACAATTTTAATTTAATTCACGTTTATCTTTGTAGCTCCATATTCACATTCATTATCTCAAGTTATTGTACAGAACAAAGTCGAGACTTTTCATCGCACTACATCAGCGACGTTTGAACTTCACTGCACTGAAAATGAACCTCCTCCTCACAGCACAACATAGCTTCTATACAACTGGAGTCAGGGAAGCCACATAAGAAGACATCTGGAGCTGGATCTTCATCTGAGGTTTCGTCCATGTGCTAATATGAACTCATGTTGCCTTAACATAAATCTCGCTGTGGCTTCGACTGCATGTGTGTGCTGTTGTCACCTAAACTCAACCCCAGACCTACATCTGCTCCGGGGCCCTCCGTCATGATAGATGTAAGAACATGACTGCTGCAGATGAGAGGAAAGCGCTCTTTATTAATCACTGCGACACACATGAACAGATGAGTGAGTCAGGGATGCTTCGTTGAGTTCACCCTCTTCATTTAGGAGCTACAAGGAGCAATAACATATAGATGAAGCTTTTATTATCTAGCAGCTGAACAGGGTCGAATGTGATTGCCCTTTTTTCAACATACCACATCATTCGTCTCTTATCTGATCTGCTTTTTAAACAAATTGCGATATTCTGTGTGTAGAGTGGCCTGGGAAGAAGGTGGCTGTATGTGTGAGTGGGGCCCGGGATGGCGTGCAGGTCGCGCCGGCCATGGAGATTAGCGAGGAGGACAGAGAGAGCAGGCGCTGCCAGCGAAAACAGCAGGAAAGATGATAAAGCAGAAGGTGCTTCCTGTGAGTGTTCCCCCAAGCAATAGTCCTCCTACGTCCACCAGTCCAGGTTTACTGTGGAGTCAATGCAGACTAAAGGCTTGGTCGCCATCTTGAACTGATTTTGCTGTGGTCTTGCAAAATCAAATAAAACTCAACTGATCTCTGCTATCACTGGAGGGAGGGGGTGGTGGTATATACATTACTGTACATACAGATGGACCCGAAAGCACATGCACACGTGCCCGGTAAAGCTCTTGAGATTCCTATTGTGTTTACCATCCTTCACCTCCGTCAAGACAGACAATGGCCTTGGCTCCTCACCGACTCAGATGATGATGAGGCTATTGTCCTGCTGTTCCGCTGCTCTCGCCGTGAAGATGAGCTCATGTGTGATTCAGCCTACTCAGATGTCGCAGGTGCTCGCAATTTCATCCCAAATGAGATGCTCGACCACGCTTCCTTCTGACTCCTGTGAACCCCCATCTGAGAGAGACGCCAGCGCTGATAGCGTTTAAAGTTTCAGGCTGAAGAAAGCTTTGTTTGGCTGCGCTGTGTCTCCAAGCTGTTGGTTCCAGTTGAAAGAGCCGGTAGAGCCGAAGCATGTGCCAGCTGACTTTTAATCAGACTCACCCAGGCACTGGCTCAGTCATAGAGACTCGTAGGTCTGTAATTAGATGACAATGGGCCCCTCTCTGATGCAGTGATGGCTGACGGGTGGCCGCAGAGTTATTGATCAAAGCTATAGGCACAGGAAGAGTAGGGGGAGCAGCAGGCCCGGTATAGATGTTTGGCTCAGTGAACAACAGGTGACATCTAACAGGCCTGAAACTAGCTCTGGCCTGCTGGGAATGATTATAGAGAATTTGTCTCTAAAGGTTCCTTGTGCTAAGACAGGATAAGGGTTAGCATCCGCAGCTAACTAGATAGTTAGCAGGGCATGCTAACACGTTTCAATCCATACGTTGGATACCAGCAAGTCTTTGCACGAGTCATCAATCTAACTGCTGACTTATACATAACTTTGGCATGTGGAGATATTAAAAGCTTCGGCCATTGGTTGGTCGCAGTTGCAACTATATACTATATAAGGATGGACGACATGACTGCTCCCGGAAAGCCAAAGTATATTGCTCGCCACCTGGTGACTGGCTGCAGTATACATGAAAAATACCACCTCCTCTATGTAAGTGGATGGGACTTAAACCAAACTAGAAAGTCAGAGTACACATCAAATAAGTTTTCTCAAAGATGGAGGGCAGATTTGATTGATGGTGTCTCTTTTTTTTGGTAGTTGTTATCATACTGATGTATATTCAAGGGCCCATTTTTCTGGTAAGTTATTTAATGCCATAAAAACAAGGTGAAACGTCATGATTGACAGTTGAGACTGACTCACGATTGGTTGAGCATGCGCATCAGCAGGATCTTGACCTGCTGCTACATCCCACGATCAGTCTTTTAGCTTCATTTCTGGATACTGGGAGAAAGTGGAGACACGCCATCCATCTTTTTATACAGTCTATGGAGTTGCAATGGACAATAGACAAATAAGCTCAACTAAATCTATTTTCAGAGATGTATTAGTTGTGGTCACAAGTAATAACTGGAGTTCATTCTCATGAAAAGATTAAAAAAAAGGCAGAAAAAAGGCAATATTTAGTTGTGTGTTATTTGATACTTGAAGGGATTTACCAAATTAGCCACAGTTAAGTGTCCTCCAACTATAATAAATTCCAATTATAGTCATATCAACATGAACTTTGACCTGTCTCGCAAAAATACCATCAGTTCCCACTTGTTCCACAGTCATACATTGACCAACACGTGTAAGAAACAGAAGCGTATTGGAGTATGAATAATCCAGTGTTGGTTGGACGGAGCCCGGGGCAGCTGTAGCACACGTGTGTTGGTGTAATGAGGCCTGGACCCAGATGGGGAGGTGGAAGTGGTCCAGCTGCGGCTCCACCTCTCTGCTCTCCCCTTGCCTGCATGCTTCAGATATCACTCTGATGTCATGGCGGCACCCGCGATGGTCAGGACAGGAGGCCCCCATCACCTCCGATAGCCGAGTGGGGGAGAACAGAAATACGCACAAAGGTTCCTCTGTGCTCCCTTCTCCCAAAAGTATTTATTAACAAGGAGGATCCAAGTTATTAACCTGAATTATGAGTGTGTGTAAAATGATGCCTCTAAATATACTGCATGGCATGAGAACTGAAACTGTGTATCTGCTGGGTGTGCTATATGAGACACATATGAGCTCTCAGGGCTGTAAGTTTGATGACGACTGGTTGCAGAGCATCTCCTCAGCCTTTCTCTGAAGATGTAGGGGCCTCATAGGAACCATGAATCCACTCGGTGTGACGACAGCAGAGGCCTGTAAAGCTGCTCACCCCGCTGAATGCTGCACTGTACTCTGGAGATGACTTCTCTGTTCACAGCTCATTTTGACGGTTTCACATTACACCAGCCCCCTGTAGACAGGATTTCCCTACAATAAAAGTTGTGCATACTCACAATGGAGAAAACTGTGGTGACTTTCTCAAGGTCTATAAAAAGACTATTGGCTTCTGATTCTCACTGTGACTGATCATGTGTTTTTTTGTGTTTTGCGGAGCTCAAAGTCTGAAGATGTTTTCAGACAAGCACTGGAGTCAGCTGCTCCATGATCACAGCAGGAAAATCTCTGGAAACAGTGAAGGAGTGGGCGTGCTGATGACGTTTCTAACATGCAACAAATGTGAAACTGGAAGAATACAAATATCATATAAAACCAGCCGCACACGTAGAAGATGCCGACAAATATGTAAACTTAGAATTACAATAAGATTTGAGAGCTTCTGGGGTTAAGGGCCAATGCCGATATTCCCAAACAAGTTACAGGGACGGGAAAGAGACTTGGTCGGAGTTTGTAACTACTCGTCGGAATGTTCCGGAAATGTTCCTGTTGTTGTGACCGTGTCTGACCCAGAGAACCTCTTACGCTACATTCTTCATTTGTGAAAGACAGACTCTGGAAAATGTCTGCACCCAATTTTCTGGGCATTTTGTGAAAATTGCTTAAGATGGAGCTTTTCCTTCAGAGAGGCTGTTTACCCTCTTATACATATATAACCTATTCTTTGACTTACAGGCGTTCCACATTGATGCAGTTACCTCACTAATTCCTGTGCTTAGTAAAATATTTGATGTTTTAGTTGGTGCTCGGTCTGCTCGCCTCTTGCGTGTGGATTAAAGCCAGTGGTTTCCTCTAATTTCTGCTTTTATGTGGGAAAACTGTGGGCTCAGAATGTCCGACCTTTGGCGCGGGCATATTGGAACCATTAATGTTACGTGTTTTACCCATGAATTATATCAGCCTATGAATGAGGGATTTACACACCCCCACTCCCTCTCTTTGTTTTGAGCTACTTGATTTACTTTTTGCCTCTTCTAAAAAGCTTTCAGCACCACCCACATCTTTGTGTTGTTTTTCATATTTTATGGACCGAAATCTGGTGAAACGACAGGAATTTATAACTTAATAAATTAAAAGAGTGATAAGGTCGCTACAGGGTTATCTGAATGTCCTGTCACCATACTAACTAATGCGTTACATATATGGATATAATAAATTATTATTTTCATCATTAATTATATTCAGTTCATTATTTTGATAAAATATCCAAATATAGTGAAACATTTCTTAATTTAAATTAAAAGTGAAAGAAATACTATTATACTGTTATTGTCCAGAGCCTAAGGTTATATCTCCAAACTGTAGACCTCTGTCCAACAGACTTTTACTGTTACATATGACAAAGAAACTCAGAAACTTACTTGGACATTAAAACAATCACAGATTCATTTTGCTCCGATCTAGTAATTGAGTCAGCTCGAGTTAACACATGCGTTATGCACCACACAGGATTCTGCTTTAGCTGCTGACACCTCGGCCTCACCTTCACCCCTCTGTGTATCTCCTCTCTTCCTCTCCCTGTTTTCTCCCTATGAAAACAGGAAGAGGGTGTGTTTGGAGAAGCAGAGGCTGAGGAGTCAAGCCGTTCACCAGTAACTGACCATAGTCTTGGGTGTGTGTGTCTCTGTGTGTCTGTGTGTGTCTGTGTGCATGCATGCCAGAATAATTGCTTTCAGGGAGCCCCTCAATGCCTTACCCTTGTTTCTTCAGAGAGCTGCAGTATTTGCTTTGGGCATTGTGCCCTAAAGGCAAAATCTTAAAACTTGGGAACATGACATGCTTTCTGAAACATGCTGCTGCATGTATGCCGTGCACATTTGACTCTATCACCAGCTATTGTGCATGTGAGCACTACGTATCTACAGTATCTGCATGCTCACATAGTAAATTTTCACTTATTAGACATTCACCACGTTAGTTTCTTTCTTAGAGTGAGTCTTAGCAGGGGCTCTTCCTCCGGCCTTGCAGGGGCTCCTGCACTGTGGAGATTTGCAGGAATGTGAGTGCAGCCTTGCAGGTGGACCAACAGCCTGTCAAAGCCCAGTCTGGCGAGGATTAAAGGTGAGCCGTGCCTCGTTCATTCCCCTCCCAGCAGGAGCTGTCACGCCGGCCGAGGCGTCCTGCCGCTGATCCTCATTCACATTGGGTGTCGGTCAGGGGCCAGCGTGAGGTCACACCGCTGGCTTCTGCAGCTTTTTACTGAGCAAGCCCTCCTCTCACAAATTGTAAGACAGCGAGTGCACATGGGATCTGACGGCCCACGCCTAAGCAACAAAAGACGAGTGGAGGGCCGAAGCTGTGAGCGGTCTCTGCATGTACAGAGCTGTTGGATCAGTCTCGCTCCTCAGTTACAATCTGGAAAGTTTTTTATCAACAGATTTTGTTTTGTGATTCTGCTCTGCAAACATGTAGCATCTACAAGTTTCTTCCAAGTTGCACAACATTTCCACAGAGCATTGACTGTCTTCACACAGAAAATTAACTTTGTACAGCATTTTGAGATTAAATGACCTCAGTTGGCAGCTAATTGCACGCCGGGTTTATATTGTCTGATAAGATGTTCCTCTGTGAAAACTGTCTTCCCTCCTTTTCTGCCCCAAGGTGCTTGTTAGCTGTGGAATTTGGTGGGTGTGTCCGTGAACAATCCAGATCAGATAGATGCTGAAATGGAATGACAGATATGTGAAAATTCTCCTTAGCGTTATCCATGGGAAGGAGAAATGTATGAAGAGGCAAATGAGTCAATGTGTAAGATGAGGACACGTCTGAGTGCTGTCTTTTCTGCTAATGTCAGATTTGTGCTCAGTGTGTTTCTGTGGGCTCCCTGCAAACAGCCTGTGGAGCCTTATAATTTCATTTACAAATTTTTTCACTTATTGCATTTGTTTGTAATTGAATGCTTTGTATCCAGCTGCAGCGAGTTGATCTGCTACAGCAGCTGGCTGTAACTTCAGAGGCTCCCAGTAATGACAGACGGCAGCTGGATGGCAGAAAGGAAATCTCAGCGTCTGCCTTTTGAGACTTGTATCTGATCTATTGAGCAGTCTGCCTGGCACAGCGTCTCCTGAACAATAACAGCAGCGGTGGCCAAGCTATTATCAGAACAGTCCTGCCTGGATGAAGTGCTGCCTGCTCCTCCGCTACTATAGCCACACTTACAATCCTTCCTGTGAAATTTATTATGAAGACTATAAATCTCTCCAAGCCCGCCTCACATTTCCCCCTTTAGAATTGCAGCTGGGAAGACCCCTGTTCCTCTTCCCCCCTTTCCCTCTGCCAAACCAGCAGAAAGGTTTCTCTGGTTCTCCAGAATGATGCTGCACAGCCCACGACAAGAACTATGAAAACAGATCACGTTTCTCCCATGTGAGCTTCTCTGCACTTGCTCCCTGTAAAATCCAGAATAGAATTTAACAATGTCCTCCTCAGCTACAAAGCCATTCATGGTCGGACACCATTATATCTTAAAGAGCTCATAGTGCCTTGTTACCCCACTAAAACACACGGTGCTCCCAGGTTGCAGGTGTTCTTGTGATGTCTCCAAAAGTCAAATGTGAGGCAGACCCCTCAGGCTCCTCTCCTGTAAAAGCATCTTCAAGTTTTGGTCTGGGACTCAAACATTTCCCCCTCATTTAAAGGGATTATTTGCATTAAAATATGACCAATTATAAAAATCAAACCGGGAATTACAATTAAAGACGACAACATGGTTTTAAAAGGTAAGAAGCAAAATATCTCAACAACTACTGGATGGATTGCCATGAGGGTTTGATATTCTTGGTCCCCAGAGGACAACTCTTCATGACTTCAGCAATGCCCTGATTTTTTCCTCTAGTGCCACCATGAGGTTGATGTATGGTGGTTTTAGTGAGCACCTCAAGGATAAATTATTAAATCTTTGGTGCTCCCCTGACCCTTCATCCAGTGTCAACATCAGGTCACTTTGTAGTTTGGTGTCTATTCTCTGGTCTTGACAAAATACTCCTAAAATGGATGACATTCCCATCAGCCTCACAGATCCTCCCGCTCGGCTAAAAGCTCCTCTTGTGTGTCTTTTATCTTCCACCATTCATGACGGATGTTTTGATGCTGCTTCCACCTTTTTGATGATCTTATTTAGACTCTCCCTCACAGGTCAGAGGTCAAAGCTGAGTAATGGAATCTGTAGCCTGTAGTGATTGCAGTGCAGACCTGTTGACCGGGGCATTGTCTCCGTCAGCCTCAGGTTCAATAGTCTGACAGGTTGAGGTGAGCACGGTCAGTGGTGCTCTATCACTTACTGCTCTCTGAGGAATGCTACATCCGTACACATGCATGCCTGGAAGGGGCCCTTAAAAGCAAAGAGAGTCTAAAGTCAGAGTGTGGCATAAATTAAAAAAAATTCCTTCTTCTGATGTGGTCAATATATGTTGCTGTAGTTGTACTACAAAGGGATTTGTGTTACAACAGTGTGTTACAGTAACCTGCAGTATGTCTGCAGAAAAAGTAATATCTGCTGATTTATTGGCGACAGTGTTGAAAGGATAAGCATAGAAGGAAAGTGTTGGGACTTTTTTTGCATGCAAGCACAATTTATCACCACTGGGGTTTACACCTGGGAGGGAGATACCTCCGGCAGCACAGATGATAGCCTGACCATCTGAGATGTACAGTGCTCTCGTGTGTGCTCACTTGGTAAATTAAATCTTTCCTGTTTGCGTCTTCACCCTAGAGTGCCAGCGCAGGAGCAAAGGTCAGTCTTGTGCAAGGTCACATATTTTTCAGATCCATCCACAAACAATGTCCTACACAATAGACAGTTGCTGTAAAACAATTTCTCAGACTCGCAGCGTTGCCTCCCAGTTGACCAGCTGACCATGGGAGAGTTCAGTCTCCAGACCCTGAGTGGTTTCCTCTGCAGAGCCAGGGATGGCACTTCTCAACCTTCTGTTTACACTTCTCACTGGAGGCCAAAGAAAGTGATGGGGACTGGGGAGAAAAAGACCTCAACACAGCGAGGGGGCACGGACAGCAGTCTGTTTTTAGACTGGAGTCATCCTGCTATTGTGGGTGCTTTACCCAAGTGTGACACAGAGGTCCACAGGGGGCGAAGCTCAATGCACTGCTGCACAGGGCAATCAGCGACTGCAGGCCAAAGCTGAGGAAGTGTCCTGTCTGCAAAGGAGAAAACAAAGACACACTGACCTCTGCAAGACACAAAGTAGCAGCTTCACAACTCTGCTACGGATACGTCTGGAGTCCACACAGATGATTGGAAACGCTGCTGGCCTCCTTTTAGATTGAAAACTGTGGGGCTGCGTTTTAGTCTGGACGAGCAGATATGGAGATGTTTGGAAATGTTGACGTAGACACTCACAAATGAATGATGATTGAGTCTTTTAAGGTCACAATGTAGCTTTCGCTTATTTGTCATCTCCCATCATATGACCCCCCCTTCTGGAAGAAAACAACTGGCATTAGCCTCGGCTACCAGTGTAGAACGCAATAATAACCAATACAGGCGTTGCTGACCCTGTTGTCTTTGCTGACAGCTGTTGTGTAGTTAAATTCAGATTTTTAAGATGATATAACTGTTTACATATTGAGTCAAGATATTCTTTGAGCAATTCCTGTTTACACTGGCACGCACATGCCCAGTGTGCGTGAGTGGTCATGTGATATGCGTTTTAGGCGCATTAGAATGGACGGGGATTGAAATTGATATGAAGCCCAAAAGCTTGTGTTGACAGACATAATTTTAGTTGAAAAGGCTGTATTCAAAGTGGATGTAGCCTCAGTCTCAATGCAGTATCAGTCATACCACGCTGCCAAATTAGAGCATTGAAAATGCAGATCTATACCAAAGAAATTGAGAGGAGATCTCTCAAATTAAATCTTGGCTGAGATTCAGTCATTGTTCTTTCTCTGCATTTACACCGACTTCCAAATTTGAATCAGTGAATCATCTTGGCCTGAATAAGCACCAATGAAGTGTCAGTATCAGGGTTGAGAGGCAGGGCATGGACCTGTTGTGGCGCTGTTTCAATACGAGAGGCTGATCTGAACTGGGAGACAGATTTGACCAGTGCCCTCCTCTCTGCTCGGAGGAGGTCCGGCTGATGGATGGGCTCTAATCAGCAGCAGACAGACCTGCCACAGGAAACATCTCCCCACCACGTTTACGGAAACCAGCACTTCTCCAGAGACCTGCTGATAGCCACAGAGGGAGAGGGTGGGGGGGGTCGAAAAACAATTGGATTGCCCCTCGTTTTCTGCAAAGAAAATCAGCAGATTGTCCACTGACCAGAGTTTGATTTACAGGCCTGCTGCCAAATGGCATCCTTGAACAATGCAGTGATCTACTGTGCATAGTCCAGCATGATTGCCTTTGGAAACTATTGCCAAAAATATTATTTTGAGAATATGTGATTTATTGATTTTCCCACAGCATTCTGAATAAAATTCCTCCTGAGGCACAGCTCCCTCTGCAATGGGTCATATGTGTACTAAATTTCTTTCTCACTGAGAGTTAGAAGAGAAGATTGATACCAGTCTCATGGCCCAGAGGTGTTAGCAGCATAAAAACTGATCGTTTAAACCAGTTTCTAGACTTGATAATAAGCTAAGCTAACCGCTAGCTGCAAATACTGTGCACGGAGACACCAGAGTGGTATCAACGTCCCCATCTAATGTTCAGCAAGGGAGCAAATGAGGAGATCTAAAGGATCACATAAGGGTCTCATATACTGTATAGTTGTACATTACTGTTTGTATGCATATGAAAAAGTTTTGTAGCTGTAGAATTTGTTTGTGTATTTGTGCAATAAAAATTTGACACTGAAGTTACAAGCGACAAAGTTTGAGCAAAAGATATCTGTGTGCACAAAACATGCACAAAGATTATTGCAACTACAAAACCTTTAACATGCACACATAAGGGGATTTTTAACAAGCCGGAAATAATTAGTGACCATCTATTCATTAAAATCTGATAAGGTTAATGGAATTATTACATGAAACAAAGGCCCATTATAGACGTCATTTTAAATTAAGCCGGCTAACGGGTTCATGTGCATTATGCAGGGAGGATGTTAAAGCCAAGATAAGGATCAGTGGGACGATTCAGCCTGTTTAGAGGAGTTTCTCCAGTAGATTCAACAGGCAGATAGTGGAACCTTAATTACTGCAAGTTTCCTGCCTCATTTCATTCCATGTTTGCTTGTTGGTGCCTCAAAATTAATACCTGTGCAAGAATTAAATGCATGTTGTATTCAGGGTTAAGTGTATTTTCCCTGTTAAGCGTCTCTGCTCCTTTCGGAAGTGTCTGCCCTGTCACATTTTGTTATCCGCTTTGTCTCCTGGCCAAAGGGCTTTTCTACCTCTGACAGGTGAGACTTCTCTCCTGCAAAACAAACCCTCTCCGAAATCCCCCTCCGTCCCCTCTCCAATGTCGGGATGAACATGGCGATGAGTCGTCATTCTCTCTGTGAATAGACCGATGTGTCTGCCATGTTGGAATGCTGAGAGCTGTTTGCATTTTGGGCCCGTGAAAGCTTGTCACTCCATACTGTGGTAGCAGAGATTATCCCTGAAAAGATCCTGGGTGTCCTCTATTCTCTTCCCTCCTCTCAAACTCTCTGACCTTGATCTTGCCGTCGAGCAGCCGCCTGCCCTCTGCATGGACCCGTGCAGTCACACTCGCACAGTTGTGAGGGGGGGGGGAACTCCTGTCCTTTACTTATAGAGGTTTCAATGTGACCAAAAAGTTGATGAAAAGGTTTCCATTTTTATCATAGATAATTTTTGTCATTATTCGGCGGTTTGTTGGAGCAGATATCCCCTGTGTTTCACTCAACACTATTTTACATCAAGGTAGTGGTCTGTACAGGCTCATGACAGAAAGGTAAGAGCACAGGTTTAGGCTTGTCCTTTCTGTCCTAATCCTAAAGACCCTCAGGGCTGCACCCACCTCAAACCTCTGTCAAAACAAAAACACAGTTTCCATGATACTCTTGAAAATACACACACAAGTCCCCTGTGGTTCTGCTAAATTTACAAATGAAAAAGCTCAAACTTCAACCAACATTAACGTAATGTCTGATCTTTCTGGAGGAACCTGTAGAGCAAGGGTCATGAACAAGGACACCTCTGCTTGATGCTGGTCTACCACCCTAAACAAAGACCAACAAAGGCAGGAAGGGCTGAACCAGTGAACCCATACACCCGGGCCAAACCATTGCATCCATCGTAATGCACAGAGTGTCGGTGGCATATGATCGGTAGCACGGACTGTTTTTCCTGTTTTATTATTCCCTCTTAAAAGATTCCTCCTCTGAGAGCCCTTGAGGGCTGGAGCACAATGTAAACACTCTCAAATCCAGGCTCGGATGTGGATATTAAGGTATCTAACGTGCGTGTGAGGTGGAGGAGGCCGCTGTCATGCGCTTTGTTCTTTTTGACAGCAAAAGGACAAAGACAACAGGAAGGGATGTGATTTTAGTCTAGGAACGGCAGTGGTGGCCTAATGAAGAAAAAAATCCTGCACAGATGATTGATAAAAGAGGACTCAAATTATAATTGGTGATCACAGTTGTAAATAAAGCAACTTACTCAATGGACCTCAGTCAGGTTGAATATTCATGACAGCGTAAAGATCTTGGTCCATCGTACATGCAAACAGTCAAACAAAAAAACCTTGAAGTACAATAGAGTCATTTGTCAGAGGAGGTAACCCGTCTGGGTCAGTAGAAATCATGTCAGGGTTGTAATTATCTTGTAAGAATGGAGACGTCTAAAGGTCAATCTTATCCAAGTGTCAGAGACAGAATGGCCACACCTAGCACAAAACATAAAACATCCTAATCTAATGCAGTTCCATTCTTTGAGGTTTTGCAAACCCATTATTAAAGGTCTTAAAAAAGGTCTGTTTATCTGTTGTTATTGCTGAATCCTAATGACTTTGATAACTCCTCTAACTTTTATCCTCGTGCTCCCGTGAGTTTAACTGCTTTGTTGTCTGGCAAAACACCTCAACAATTATTGGTATGTGGTATTCCATTAAATCTGGTACAGATTTCAACTGTGCCATTAGAATTCATTGTAAACACAAAGCACTGCTAGCACAGCTGTAAGACTCTAGCCTTGTGGCTCATTTACACATTTATATACAAAAAGAGATACGTCAGTTTCCAAGAATCTAACCGTCACTGCCCACATACGTTTTTGCAACTTTTATGTTGACAATACATCCACTAGAGGGGAGCATAGAGTCAAGAGTTTCTAACGAAAAGCATGGTGACAGTGGAGGAGGTTGTGATAATGTACCTCTTAAAAAAGTCCTTGTCCCTGGGTGAAGTGACATCATAAGGATGCCTGTTGTTTTCAAAGTTTCATCAAACTTCCGTCATTGTTGAAAGTTCTGTCTCGTGTCTTATGATCATGTCTTGCTTGAACTATTCGCTACACTGCCCCCTATGATTTCTGGTGGAACTGCTCCGATTTATCCGTCCATATACAAATACAAGTATAGAAAAAATGAACACAGAATATGGTCAGAGGGCTCTGTCCGTTTCCTTATACGCATCTAACATTGAGCATGAATAAGCCTTTAAGTGTCCATCTGCACATTATGACATAGTATATGTCAAGTATAATCACATGTGATCAGTTGCACAGTTGCACACACATCTAAGTGAAACTCTTGCGTGTTGCTCAACTGTTTTGTGAATCTTCCTGGCCGTCACAGTTGGAAAGAAGAGATCGTATTTCGAGATGATTCTTCCAGATTGTATTTTGACCATATGGGAGCATATACCTACGTAGCTGCAAAGAGCTTTTAGGAGGCATCATATTTTATATCCAGGCCAGCATTCGTCACAGCTACTGCACCTATCCCTTGGCCTGCTCTATATATTACTGTACAGTATCATATTGTTCTTACTCCACATAGATTGATACTGTATGCATGGCAGGTTGTCACTTATGAGTGATGTTAAACTGAGTGCTGAGAGTGATTTTTTTTGCGGTGATAAGCGGTAGATTAAAGGAGGGATGGTGGTGTGCAGCTGTCTGTTTCAGCTGAGATGAGTGTGGGATGCAAACACTTGACTCCATTCGGGATTGTGCTGCCACATATGCTGGTAACATGGCCACCCTGTGACACCCAGAGGCCCTCATTGTACGAAACTCTCTCACAGTAGATCCTGGTAGCTCAATGGATTAGGCCACTTGCCATATTATGGGTGTGGATCCAAATTATGAACTCTGTCTGAGGCCTTTGCATCTTTTCCTTCCTCTCCCACCTGCGCTTTTCCAACAAAAGTCCAAAAATGTGTTCTTACGAGGTTATAAATGTCTACTCATTAATAATAATACTCATTAATCATAGAAGTCTTCAAAACGCCGCAGTTGTGTTCCAAAGCCCTCAATCCTCGAGCGAGATGAAGTGCAACAATATGTGTTGAATGCCGAGTATGTGGATCGACCCATTTTGGGGGCTGAAATAGTGCAGGGGGCTTCGTCAAAATATTTTCTTAGAGTCCCAGCTTCTTTTTGGAGGCAGTTAGCCTTCCCACACAGGGCTCAGAAGAGTGACACATGGCTTTGACATTGACTTTAGGTCTGTTAAAGATCGTTAAAGGCCAATTTGTCAGCATTCAACACGAGGCAGACACTGAGATGTGTTTCAAGGGGGCCCCACATCTGGACCTTTTGTGTTTTAACAGTGTCCCGCTTCCTCTTTTAGAAACCTGAAGTACGTGCATAATGGGAAGGCCACGTTCCAACACCAGTTGGTCTCGTTTCATTAGCAGACTCTTATTCAAACACAGCCTATCCCTGCTGGCCCAATCCCACCACATACACACGCTCCCTTAATTCTCCCAGTCACATTTTCTAACGATAACCATCAATTCAAATGAGTTCATGTGATTATTAGCTGTCGGCGGAGCAGTAAAGGGTATCGTAACTGAGGGGGAAGAGTTTTACATGAGTGGAACAGTAAGCATGGGATGGAGAGACAGGCAGCACAAGGTCAGGTCTGGCAATCAGTCACTGTGAGGGTAGCTTGATTAAAGGAAATGGACTGAGTGGAAACTTTGAATGTGTGTTTTCAGTTGTGCTTTCGGTCCGTCCGGGTGATAGCAGCAGCAAAAACAGATGCTGAAACAATTAGGGCAAGTCAGAGGATGTTTTTACTCCCACTCTGCCCCCCCTCCATGTGATTGAACATCAAAGTTGTCGACAGAGTGTAAAAGTTGATTTTATTGTTTGACTCCTCAAAGCAGTTGTCAGTTTTTTTTAAAGGAGTGGCGCAGACAAGCTGAGAGCCCAAACAGCCTCAGTCTCTGCAAAGACACAGTGTCGAGCGGTGGAATCTACTCAGGCACAAGCGGTTTAGGTTTGTTGTCTTCATTCAGTCTCTGACACAGCTTCAGTTTGATCCTGAGGTAGATGTTTATGGCAAAATCGGTTTAAAGCTAACAACGATAGTAGCCGCTGAAATCCATTAATCAAAGCAGACCAAAAAGACAAAGCAAAAAAGAGTGTATTAAATTCAACAATGATGCTTTTTATGGCTAATGAATTCACGTTACATTCATAAGAGGAAGAATTCACAGGTTGAATACACACACACACACACACACACACACACACACACACACACACACACACACACACACACACACACACACACACCCTGTGGTTTGTTTGCTGTGAGCAGGCGGAGGGCCAGCCTCCTCTCAGAGGTGACTGATTTACAGTTTGTTGCTGTCTGTCAAACAGCTGACAGATGGGGAAAACAGCTCGCCCTCCGCCACACTGTCGCCACTGTTTGATGCTTGGCAGTGTCACCAGTGGCAAGAGCGCCTGAGTCCTGCTCCTTAAGTTTGATGGGAAGGTTAACAGCAACCATAAAAGTGTAGCAGTGGAGCATACGCTTAATTGTTTTGTGCCTGCATGAACCTGCTTAAAGAAATGATCTAGTTGGGAGGAGTGAGGGGCTGACACTGCATTTAGCAGCAGCTGCATGGTGATGAAGCTACTTTTAAACCTTTTACACAAACACTGTGATGCCTGGCACTGAAAAAAGAACAGAGTGCAACACAGGTCTTGTGTGGGATGAAATCACAGTGGTAGACATTGTTTTGGCAGCAAATTGTTAAAGATATAAATAGTCCTGAATATTCCAGGCATGTTAATAGCGTGTGAGACAACTTACTACTTATTTTAGTGGTTTTCTTAAAAGGGTCTTTAAGATATTTCCCTGGCATGGCTCCACTTATGGGTTGGACTTTCAGCACTTGCCAAAACCTTTGTGCGTTTAGTGCCCTGCTGCAGAGAGCACATTTTAGGCCTGTGTATTATATCATATAGAGCAATTTAGTACATGTACATGTTTTTTTGCTCACAAAGCATTTTTTCAGGGTCTCCTGCTCCGACTCGTACAATATTGCATTCAAAGGTTCTGCCCGGACATCATGAGACTTTGTGTGGAAAGACCACAAAGCACCTGGTTTTCTCACTGCGGCTTTTCACTTTGACTTTTCATAATGGAGGCGGGTTTTGGGTATCGAGTGGCTCTTAGTTTAGAAGGAACCATGCTGGCACAGTGTTTTTGATTGTTTTATCCAGACATTTTCTGTCACTTCAGAAGTTCAGGTTCCTTGGTCCCACACAATGGATTAGCATCACGCTTTAATGTAACAGCCAGGCAGTACTAATCCTAATCACCAGCCATTTCAGAAGTGATATGCATTGAGGAAGTAGCGCTAGACAAACAGAAGTGCAAACTATAAAATGCATTTCCTGCTGAAAATACAGCGTGAATGCTGAGCTGCTGACTTACTTTGTTGAATCAAGCTGAAAATGTACCAAGGCTTTGTTGGTTTTGTAGAAAGAAAAAAGCTTGAGACAGATGGTTATGAGTTAAATTAGTTGAATATGTTGAAAAGTTTTGCTTAACTGAAATACTTGTAATCTTTAGTGTGATAGTGGAAGAGTTGACAGTCAGACTAAAATGAATTCACTGAAGAAAAAAACCAGTTGAAAAGGAGAATCAAAAACTTGAAATTTAGAGTTGAGATTTTGTGAAAGTTTGTAAAAGCTGTAAAAGCTGAGTTGATGATCATGGCTTCAATATAAACCCATTATCAAACCCAAAAATCCCAAATAAAAAAGGGATAAAGAAGTAGATTTCAAGGAGCTGAGTTTTTTTTTTGAATTACACACCTTCCCCATTCATTTAAATGGGTACAAAATGCAGAAAAGTACAAGTATTTGAAAAAGGTTTGATGTAAACCTTTAATCTCCTCAATGAGATAACTGTTTTGACATTTGAAATGTTGAAATGGAAAAGTTTATGGGAGTAGGTAAAAACATACAGAACAAAAAGCTTGAATAAAGAGTGTGAACGCTGAATCTGAATTCACACTAATGAATGCTGATTCACACTGATAATTGAAGCAGTGTGTAAACTGTGAATGTGTAGAAAGAGACTAATACCGCTCTAATTGAGCAGTAGGTTTTTGTTTTGTCAGGAGATTTTAGGCCAAATGGAGTCAGATTCCCGCAGGTCTCCTGGGATGATGGGAGGGCCGGCCTGGAGTCTAGCGGAGCCTGGATCCCAGCAGTCCTCTGGCTCCTTAATCCCTGTCATTAGCTAAAACTGACCGGCTTGCCAGTCACTACCCTCTCATCAACCCTGTCCTTTGTCCCTTTACTTCTTTCCTTACATCCTCTCTCTCATTAGGCTCATCTCACGCTTCTTTATTTTCTCCTGTGTTATTGTTTCCTATGTTTTCGACAAGCTTCCCTTCCAGATCTCCCCTGGACACCTCAATTGAAAAAAAAGAACTTGTCTTAAAGGAACCTTTAATTGAAGGGAAGAATTACAAGTTATGAGAAATGTTCATGACACTGATCTGACATTTTTTATAGTTCTGCTGCACAAACAAAAACTGTTTGGGGATGTATGTGGCAAGATGAAAAAATAATATTTATACAGTCATTCAATCACAACATCTACTGAATAAATAGCTGACGCTAAGCAGCTATAAAACAAAAGTGTGACAGAAGCATCTCAGTTGGAGAGGATAAACTGTCCTATTATAGCACATCCTGGTGCTTGCTGTTTTGTCCATTGACACACGCAGTGTGGGCGGCAGATAGAGGATGGGTGCGGGGGAGGTCCAGGGTCTCGAGAAGGGAGAAGGGAAACACCTTGTGACCCCCTTGTTCCTGAACAAACTACTGTAGGAGCACAGATCACCACTGGACAGCTGTTGGCTTACATTTAAAATCTGAAATTACTGCTCAGATGTTTTGTATGTGTGTGTGTGTGTGTGTGTGTGTGTGTGTGTGTGTGTGTGTGTGTGTGTGTGTGTGTGTGTGTGTGTGTGTTTGCATGAGTTTGCATGAGTTTGTGTGTGTATGTGTTTGCATGAGTTTGTGTGTGTGTGTGTGTACGTGTTTGCATGAGTTTGTGTGTGTGTGTGTGTTTGCATGAGTTTGTGTGTGTGTGTGTGTGTGTGTGTGTGTGTGTGTGTGTGTGTGTGTGTGTGTGTGTGTGTGTGTGTGTGTGTGTGTGTGTGTACTTGGCAGACGTACAATAAGGAAGATAGATAAGTGATAAATAAACAGTCAGGATTTGGTTTCTCATGGCAACAACAACAATGCAGGGTGGCAAACAGTGCTGCAGTTTGGCGGTGAGGCTGCGACATGTTTGGGTTTTGATACAGATGTCAAGCTCGACTGTCTCCCAGGCACAGACAGCATGACTTCTGCTGCAGATAAACCCTTCGTTCCACTTGAGCCATCCAGGGAAAACTATGCTTTGATGCACTCACACTTCACTGACGGGGGGTGTGGGGGGGGGAGTTGAAACAAAGTGCGTCTGGAAGATTCTTTTCTCTTCATACTGCAAAATCAAATAGGGCATAAAGTGGAATTAACTATAACTTAGTTTTATAAGCATCAGTCTTCCTTGTGCAATAAAACAACATCAATAATTAATGCAATGTAATTTTCAAAAGCATTATAACAAAGGGTCCATATATGATGCTGTGTTATGCAAGCAGAGTGAGGAGGTACAAAACATGAGTGATCCTCAGATTGGTAAAATGTTTTTCTGTTTGTCAAGTGTTCGTCATTCTCTGCTCATAAAGAGAGTTTAAAGCAACAACCTTCACTCAGAAGCAAAAATCTGCCTTTAAACTTAAAAAAAAGATGTGATATTCAATGGCATTTAATAATATTTAAAAAAAACTATCACCATCAACTGATATGACAGCTTTGTATTTTGATATTATTTTTGATCATGTCGAACAGCTCTAGTTTGTGTTATACCACAGGTAACAAAGTTTAAAAAAGGACAATGATTCTTGCATGATTTTAGTCGTTACTGATTTAAGGAAAATTATTGTTCCATCAACATATTAACATTTAATTTGGTTACACAATCCTGATGTTGCAGTCTTTCTCTTATTCAAAGGAGCATCCAAAGAAAGTTTTATTTACGCGGACAAGTGAAACATTAGGGTTCATTCCGTCTCCATCTTCAATGTAGTGTGGTCAACAATCCAGACGCACAAAAAGTCACCAAAATCTCTTGCTGCCAAGTTTATATCGTGAACAAAGAAAACGCATCTGTTGTTTTAATCAAATCGCGGAGACGAGATGAAACTATAAGGAGCGCTCTAGCAACAGGTGCATTGCTCATTTAGAGAAAAGTGCTTAGAGCGACAGAAATGAAACAATAGAGCAGCCTTATCAGCACAAACACTTCTGATGATTAGGTGGAGCTCTGTATTTGGTTCAATGCTCGGGTCGAGAGTAGGCGGATGTGGAGGAAAGATAGCTGCTAGTGATACGGCTGACCTCAACCATACGGGTTTCATTAGCCATGAACAGCACAGTACAATGGCCTTTGCAAGATGTTTACAGATCTTTCCATTTCACACTATGAGGATGTTTTTTTTTTGTTTTTATTTCAGTGCAGAGGCTGATTTCAAACTGGAGCAGCGGAGACACAACAGATCCTCAGATAACCTGCAGTTCGACAACATGATCCGCCAATTAGCAAGCCCCTCAGCAGGAGCAGTGCCCTCGCGCATCTGAGGGTGTGGCGGTGGCTCCATGGCACAGGAGTGCGACATCGTCTGACACAGCAGAGTCGGCACTTAGCAAGCCGACGTGAAAGGTCTATGGCTGACGCTCACCGGAGGAGCGTGTCCATGAACACGCCAAGAAATGTTCGCTATGAGTGATTGTCTTTATTCCACATAAAAAAGCTTCCAGCAGGGACAGTGCACGCTTAGAGACCCATCTCATCTCCAAAGTAATTCAAGTGACCCCACACTGTGACCCCAGGACCCCCAAGTCCCGCCACATGATTTGTGAGACCAGGGGTCTGCTGCCCCAGCCACAAATCAATGAAGTGGGGGGGGGGGGGTTCTGTGTGCTGCCAACAATTTTTACACTTCAAACAAACGTCGGGTCACAGATTACACCTTCGATCACTTATCTCCTCCCCTGACCAAGACTGGAGCTGACACACTGAATGTCCCCCCATGTCTCCCTGTCAGTGACGTCAGTGAAGTTCAGTAAAGATGGACATCACACACCACCCTCTCTCTTCAAAGCGTTTGAGGGCATCGACTTTGGCCACATTTTGTCCACACACAAACACAATAAGTGAGACAGAAGCAGTCATATCACAGCAGCAGGGTGATTACAGCCGCGGATCAAAAGCAGTCACAGCTGCGGCAGGGACGCATGTGTGGTCCAGGCCCGAGGAGAGAGAGACCCTGTGAGCGCAGCAGCTGTAAGTTTATAATATACGTAGCTGCAGCATGGTAAGAAAATATGACATACAGAATAAAAGCAAAGGATGCTACTTATTGAATTAGAAGAGAAATGGAAATAAATCCTCACACCCAGCTGATAATCATCCTCCCCCATCCATCCACCCCCTGGTAAAACTGAGCCCAGGATCAGCAGCGGGGACTTTATCTTGGCACCTACAGAGACTATGATTAACAAGTGAGGAGGTCCTCTGAAGATATCCAAGACGACGGTCTAATCTGACCATCTGTTTCTTATCTGCTCACCTTTATTTTTTAAATTTGCAAATTTATTTGTCTAACGGATATCGGGCCTGCAAAGCAGCAGGAGCCCAATCCTCTCCCTGGGGAGTGAAGCAGAGGTGGGACCCACCTGGTGTGTGTGTGTGTGTGCTCTTGTACAGCTATCTCTGTGAGGACCAGTTTGAGCCTACAACCTACGGAGTGAGGACATTTTGGGAAAGTGAGGACCTTTTGGCCGGTCCTCACTTTGTGACCCCCCCTTTATTTGTCTTTTCGGAGGTTAAGTCTTGGTTTTAGGGTTAGGGTTAGAATTAGGTTTAGGTTAGGTTAAGGGTTAGAGTTAAGCATTTAGTTTGGATGGTTAGGGTTAGGGTAAGGGGCTAGGGAATGCCTTATGCCAATGAGTGTCCTCAGTAAGATAGCTGTACAAACATGTGTGTGTACTTTTACTTTAATCTTTTGAGGGCCATTTTGAACCGAACAGAGTGAGGACATTTTGGGAAAGTGAAGCCACTTTGGTCGGCCCTCACCTTTTCAATGGGTTTGAAAGGTTTGAGGGTTAAAACTTGCTTTTAGGGTTAGAGTTAGAATTGGATTCAGTTTAGGATCAGGATTAGGTTTAGGGCTGGGCTCTAAAGAAGAAGCAGAATAAGTATTGTGCTGTTTTTTTTTTAGTATTACCAATCAAAGGAGGAGGAAACAAAGATTTCACCACTTTCCCTAATAAAGAAAAATGTTGAAATCTGTTTCATGATGACTATAATAACATAGAGCTCAGAGTTTCTCATCTTATCTGCAGTGCAGCAGTTGTGTTTCCATAGAGACAGAAAACTTGTCACTGTTGAAAGAAGGATAAAGTCTCCTCCGTGTTTCACTAGTACAAGTTCCTGTCATTTGAGACATATCTCAGAGCCAGTGCATTAACAGTATAATAATAATCTGCCAGGGCCCTGCTATCACCACTAGGAGGCCTGTTTTGGACAGAATATCCAAACTAAACCTGTAAATATGTTCAAGCCGCTCAGACATGATTTGAGCTGGCTTGGAATCATAACGCTGATTGATAAAACTATTTTTTTTTATTTTTCATGTACTCTCTGTGTTTCAGAGCTTTTCCTATGACTTTGTCAAGGAGGTTAGGTTTACATCTGCATTTTTTTTGTTAGTTGATTACACAAATACAACTGAACTGATTTCTATTGATCTTGGTGGGGCTGATTCGTGATTTTTTAAAACAATTCTAGGATTATTATTATTGATTTCTCAAATAATAATTCATGGATCTTGTTGGGGAAAATCTGGCATGTTTAGGGGATTTGCAGATCCAAATAAGATTCTGGACCTAGTGAATATAAATGTGGTTTTATAAGGGGCGTGGGTGGATTTATGGACTCTACTGAGTGCCATTCTAGATATTTCTTTGTGCTTTATGTGAAATCTTCACAAAATGATTTCTTTGAGAACAGTTATTAATCAATTTAGTATTATTCTTAGTATGAAGAGCACAGGATAACTTGCATATTAACTGTCTTAAAAGTTTCACTGCATTAACTTCTGATATGATACAATCAGCAGTGAAGTGAAATGAACACAGGATTTAGGAGAAAAGGTTTTTTTAGTGTGATGGTGTCAATGTGAAGTTTCCTTTTGTTTTTGTTTCAGCCTGGTGTGTTTGCTTGTCCCTTTCTCATGGAAATTAATCCTTGAGACTTGAGAATTGAATTCACACATCCCCCGAGCTGAGCGGCCTGCTGACATTTGATTTAATCTTCAAACGCTTTGCATTTCGCTGTCGATCTAATTACTTCCCCATTTCGAAGCAACTCATCAAACTCTTGATTTTTTTTAATTTAAGCAACCCACTGAATTTCCAACGTTTTGACCAGAAATGACTAAATGTGACTCATCGGGCTGTTAACAGCTTTTCAACATGCAGTGATTGTGATGTAAAAACCAGAGTTGAAATGTCCTGACCTGTTCGGCACATGACCAGACCAGAACCCACTCTTTTAGATGACGGAAAACACTGGGGAAGTGAAACAACTGTCAAAAGTAGCCACAGATTAAAGGATAAAGATGTTACAAGAAGAAAGAGAGTGATGCAGGGTGTGACACCAGTTTACATGATGAATGACTACATTTCATTTTTTTACACCACTGATTGATTCAATTAACAGTTTGAGGACATCATCTTCAATCATATTATTATTATCAATATTAGCAGTGGTAGTAGTAGTCGTAGTAGTATTTGGTCACAGTCTCTAATTCAAATCTTTACTTTTTTTTTTTTGGTGCATAAACAGAAAAACCTTGGCTAAATCAATCTGATGTCTCTTGTTTACCTTCCATTCTCAAAGTTTGTTGTTTGATTTCACAAACTTGCTCCATAATGTGTAATGAGGGAATGACCTGTCTACAAGGGGGAACGTGTCCTCTCCCTCCAGGAAGGTGGTGAGGGAGAGAGAGAGAGGGAAAGAGAGAGGGAGGAGGGGGGAGGGCCGAGGGATGACTTGAGGGAGGGAGAGGGGGGCAGGGTGGAGGGGTCGTGCTGGGAGGGATCTGGGGGTGTGTGTGGAGGGCCGAGTTTAAAAAGGCAGACAGCACCAACAGTCAGTCACTCACTCTCACACACGATCTGTCTTCTCCAGTAGCAGCAGCAGCAGAACCGACCGGCTTCTGTGACTCTCTGATTTATTCTTTGATTCACCGCAGCAGCCTTGGAACTGTACAGGACTCTATCTTCTTCTTCTTCTTTTCTTCTTTTTTTGTTCCACTGCAGCATGGAGACCGCCACTGGGGAATATGTTGATAACTACGAGTATTATGATGACAATGAGACTGTCTGTGACTTCTCAGAGTGGGAGCCCTCCTACTCCCTCATCCCGGTGCTCTACATGCTGATCTTCATCCTGGGCCTGTCAGGTAACGGCGTGGTCATCTTCACCGTCTGGAGGTCAAAATCCAAACGCCGAGCTGCAGATGTCTACATAGGGAACCTGGCCTTCGCTGACCTGACCTTTGTTGTGACCCTACCTCTCTGGGCAGTGTACACAGCGCTGGGCTACCACTGGCCCTTCGGCGTGGCTCTGTGTAAGATCAGCAGCTATGTTGTGCTGGTCAACATGTATGCCAGCGTTTTCTGCCTCACCTGCCTGAGCTTTGACCGCTACCTGGCCATCGTGCACTCTCTGTCCAGCAGCAGGCTGCGCTCGCGTGGCACCATGCTGGCGTCGCTGGGTGCTATCTGGCTGCTGTCCGGCCTGCTGGCTGTGCCCACGCTGCTCTTCCGCACCACTGTGAACGACATGAACAGCAACCGGACCACATGCGCCATGGACTTCAGCATAGTGACCATGAACCAGAGGCACGAGTTCTTCTGGATCGCAGGACTCAGCTTGTCCTCGTCCGCCTTGGGTTTTCTTCTACCTTTCCTGGCCATGACCATCTTCTACTGCTTCATTGGCTGCACAGTCACACGTCACTTCAACAACCTGCGCAAGGAGGACCAAAAGAAGAAGAGGCTACTGAAGATCATCACCACACTGGTGGTGGTTTTTGCCTTCTGCTGGACTCCCTTTCATGTGCTGAAGAGCATGGACGCTCTGTCCTACCTGAACCTGGCTCCCAACTCCTGCGGCTTCCTGCGCTTCCTGCTGCTGGCTCACCCCTACGCTACCTGCTTGGCCTACGTCAACAGCTGCCTCAACCCGTTCCTGTATGCCTTCTTTGACCTGCGCTTTCGTTCCCAGTGCCTGTGCTTGCTCAACCTGAAGAAGGCCATGCATGGCCAGATGAGCTCCATGTCGTCCACGCTGAGCGCCCAGACTCAGAAGTCAGAGATTCATTCTCTGGCCACAAAGGTGTAGAGAGTAAGAGGGAAGATGGAGCGGTGCTGCGGGACGGTCCCAGCTCCCACCACTGGAACACTTGAAGATACAGACTTTACGTGTCCGTTATTCGAAGCTGGTAAGATGAGATGATGAACTTTGAATTGCCACTGCTCACAGTTATGAAATCCATTACGTGTGCCTCCTGTTCTGCAGTGAGAGGTGTCACCGAGCAGCTGGAGGCAGCTGGGCTGAACTCCTTCGCTGCTCTGTTGATCGAATTCTCAGAGAAAAAAGATCTATTTTTTTGTTTTGTCCTGCTCTGCAAAAGTTCTCAACTGTATCATGGAAGGTGCCGAGATGTCAAAAAACACACGATGACTTTAGGAATTGTGAATGGATTTGCATAGAAATCTTTTTACACTGGATGAAACATAAAGCTGTACAGTATTTTCATACCATGACATTTTGTTTAAATGCTGTTTTGTTTTAGAAGCACTTGTTTTAAAAGAAATGTGTGAGCAGGGAAATGGAACAGAGCAGTGTCATCCTGACAGATTGTTGTTTGTGATAGTGGGAGTCTGCGGGAGTGGGGGGGGGGGGGGGGCGCGTAAGGGGAGAAAAGGTGTTGCGGCTTAATTATATAGTTTGTGGAGAGGAGACGGGAGCAGACAGGCAGATGGCAGTTGACAAATGTTGGGGAACAGGAACGGGGTGGGGTTGGTGGGATGGGAGGGGGGGGGGTTTCGCAGTGTGGTCATGGCACTAAAGAGGTGACAGAGGAACTTTATAAATGTTCCAATTTGATGTATATGTTTTATTTTTCGACATCACTGTAACTAACTACTGTATTAAAGACGTGCTCTATGAACCGGATGTCTTAAATTCATTGAGTGTGTGAAAAACTTTGAAAATGTAAATGTCAAGGTGGAGAAAGTAGATTTTAAAACCAAATGTCAAGTATTTGCACATAAAAAGGGTCTTTTGAGAGTCTTTCTTTAAAAGTGCAGTTTCATTACACCGTCCTGTTATTTCAGTATTAAGTATCTCCGCCGGCTTAAGGCTTTGCTATGAATACCTTGTATTTGTGTTACACCTTCAGACTAATAGATCCCTAATCTCTATTGATTCACAGCAAGTATCCAGACTGTAACCGGATTATGCAAAGCGCAGGCCATCCTGAGGGTTGTGTATTCGATGCTCAGTTGCGATTTCTAACAGCCGCCGTGCTTTAACTGTTTGATGACGCAGTCCTGTGAGTTACGATCAAAGCTTTTTTGAATTTGAAACACTGTGACACCACGCAAGTATTGTGGGTAACAGGTAAAAGGCCACTACAGTTCATATACAACAATGTAATTTACTGTCACAAAAAGAAAAGGACCATCCATCCACAGGAGGTAAAGCCAAAACAAACCTCAACATGGTCACTGAATAACGGGGTCATTACCAATGAGTGACTCTTCTGAGGGATCCTTTGAGTCGACAGTAATGAGCTCTGTTGGACATAATCACCGTTAGAGATGGCGGCGGCAAGAGTGGGGTTGGTGGGGGGGGGCGGAGTGGGAAGTGGGTCCCTAATCCTGGCAGAGGTTGGGCCGCCAAACAAGTCAATATTTGTCTCCGCTGAAAAGAGATTGCAGTTGGAGCAGTTGCTGGGGTGCAGGGCGGGGTTGGGGGTTGGGGGTGGTGATGTGAAAAGGAGAATTTGGGAGAGAGGTGAAGAAAACTCGAAACCGACCTGTAAAAAACAAAAAAAAGATTTCAAAGTCTGTCTGTGCTATTGCAGCTTATTATGACCCCGAGTTACCTTTTTATTGTCCACCGAACTCTACCATGGTAACCACGGCTGCATCAAAGTCAAACAAGTAAATATTCAACGTGGTTTCTTTTATCCATGACCATTCCACAATCTTAACCACATGTTTACTGTTGTTAACATGATGACAGTGGTCTGGTACGCCCTGCCACCCTTGCATCAGAGGGACAAGCAACCTGGCTTTGGGAGACTTGTTGGAGAACTCACAGCTATAGGAGTGTGCGTTGCCTCACATCTTAAAGTAACCACATGTGTGAAACGGCGAGAGGGTGAAGCCTCGTGATTCATCTTGCCTTTTGTGTGTGAGAGATCATGTGTTACTTATTGTCCATCCTGGCAAAAAAACGCAGCACATTTGACGGCTGCGCAGCTTGAAGTGGATCACCGGATGGTCATTATGATGAATGTGTATAGGCCTCGACGCACACAAAGAGCCAGAGGATTGCTTAAACACACAGTTATTCTTCATTTACTTCAGTCAGATGCCATTCGGACGGATTTATAGGTGAAGTTGAGTTTAATATGTTAAATGCAAAGGGAATCGAACCTATAACCCTGACTTCTACTGCAAAACTTAAAAACAAAGGATCATAACAGAGGAATTCAACATTTCTCTGGCTTATCTTTAGTTGATGTACGTTTGACAGTGCGACAGTGGAGGCAGGGTGGAGTCAATCGTGCATGCTGGACTGGCCGGACCTGTTGTTGTTATAGAGATGAGCCGGGCTGACAGCTTGTCTCATGCTGTTAGCCAGGAAGTCCACTTTGGGGAGAACTCATCCAGAATACCAGCTGAGCGAAGCACCGGGGGTCCACGGGGGCCGCGGCCAACACATCAACAACAGTTGTGTTGTGCCTCAAAATGCACGTAAATGTTGCCCGTGTTTGTGTGTGGTCTGCGTGTGCTGTTTGTGTGCGTATGGGTGTTTGGGTGTGGGCTTTACAATGGTCTCACAGTATTCTTAGAGGGAGGTCAACCATGTTGATCCACTGACCTCTTAAAATGATTTACTTTTCCTTTATCGGGCCAGTTTTACATTTTTCTGACCAACAGCTGTTAAACACCCTGGAGCCTTTTACATGGACTGAGTGAGTTTTAGATTTGATTTACTCTCTAGCACTTTTCTTATGCACTGTAAAACTGAAAACTGAAATGAAAAACTTGATCTTCAAAACCTTCAGTAAAAAGTAAACAACCGAGGCTGGAGAAATTCCACATTTCTGTTATTGTCAACAAATCCAGACAAAACACCAAACCCTAAAAGGGATTGGTTTGTCTCTCACTTTCCAGCTTCCCTCGCCTGCTTCTCATTCCAAAACACAGTTGTTCTGACTGGTGAGATAAATCTTTGAGCAGTAAATTAACACTAATAAAGTCAGTTAGTGAGCATTTACAGCAGCAGGACAATGTCAGATCCATCTAAAATAAACTACCGTGCTAGTTTTTATCATACTGAAGGAGCATGTCAGCCAGTGGCAACAACAGATCTCTATATGGCAGAGAGGGACATCACATATCAGGGTTAGGATCCACAGACTTGTCATTAGGATCAATTCATAAAGCTTTGGTCTTATTGCTGGACACATATAGGCTGTCACCAGACTGCTGTAATCTCAATGGGAACATCATCAGCCTGCACCTCCGAACTCAAAACACTAAAACAGCCCACACAGGTGCCCGTCCTGTGGGTTGTCGTCGTCAGTGTGAGCTGCCACACCCAAAAGGGACATCTGAACCAAAACGCAACTGCACGCTGATCCTCAGATCTCCCTGCTGTTCTATCCCACCCAAGCAGCAACAAATGCACTCCACAATGTGTCTGTGTGTGTGTGTGTTTGTGTGTAAGTGTGTGTGTGTGTGTGTGTGTGTGTGTGTGTGTGTGTGTGTGTGTGTGTGTGTGTGTGTGTGTGTGTGTGTGTGTGTGTGTGTGTGTGTGTTCATATGCTCATGTAAACAGACATCTGACACATTCCACAGCCTGTCAGCGCTAAGCCTACTTTCTCTACAGCGTTGGTCCACCTGTTGCCTGGCTATAACACACACACACACACACAAACACACACACTCACCAACAACCACTCAAAAAAAAAAATACTACATCAGCTCAAACGAAATGTATCACAAAAGATAGTTAGTGGAAGTGTCTGTTCATACAGTCCCATGAGTTGATTTAACACAGTGAAGGAGGGGGGTGCAGGGTGAGAGCATTATTTATCATCCTTCCAAACCTTCCTCTGAAAGATCAAAACTATCTTTGGGTGTCCCTCTCCCTGCCTGTCCGTCTCTATGTCTTACCTGTGGATATTGAGCACAAAGGGTCGACCAGACCCCCCCAAAATGAGGACAGAGGATTGGGTATAGGGGTTGAGAGTGTTTACATTCGGCCTGCATTTGGTCCTGTGTGTGTGTGTGTGTGTGTGTGTGTGTGTGTGTGTGTGTGTGTGTGTGTGTGTGTGTGTGTGTGTGTGTGTGTTTTAAAGAATTATATTTGTAATATTTGATGTTGGTACTCTCTCATTTGTTTAACGTGAGCAGGTTCAACAGGAAAAGATGATATCACATACTTCACTGTCTAAAACACAGTTTTTGATTCAGTTTAAATCAAAACACAGTTAAAACCAGTTTGCTGATAAGCTGAATGTTCAAGTGTTCCATTCTTAGTAAATGTACTCGAAGAAGAATGAAGCATTGTTACTTATCCTTGAACGTTTCAACTATTTTCACTTTCTTTGTAATTTGTACATCAAAAAGGAGTCATGGAGAGAGGTGACTAGATATGACAATGTTTTTATTAATATTTTCTATTCTAACTTTTTGTTCATGTCAAATAAATAGTTTTACATTTTTGGGAAATGTGTTCATTCGCTCTCTAACCAACAGTTAGACATGAAGATCAATACTACAACTTTAAAATCTGTATAAATATAAATGAAGCCAGAGCAAGTGAGCTTAGCGTAGCATAAACAGAGGGAAACAGTTAGCCTGGCTTTTGCCCACTATTACTTCAAAAGCCCAAAATAATGTGTTTTGACCATAGACTGTAAATATAGATCCATCTCCCTTTCCTCTCACTATCTATAAATGAAGTCAGAATATCCTGGATAGGAATGCTGCCATCTTTGGAGCCACGTCTGCTCAGTGGAGGTTGGGGCATGGAGCCGCAGTAGCGAGGTCCTGCAGATACACATGCTCGACCAATCATGAGTCTGTCTCAGCTGTCATTTCGTCAAACAACAAATTCAAACCAAACTTTCAGGAGAAACTTATGTTATGTTACATATTACATCAGCGTGATAAGAACTACCTAAAATGATATGAACCCTGTTTAAGAAAATGTTATTTAATTTGACTTTTTGGTTTGGTCCATGTCCCATCTACTAACATGGAGGAGACATGACTTATGACCTACTGTATACTGCAGCCAGCCACCAGGTGGTGATTGAGGTGCATTGGCTTCACCTTTGGGGAGCCGTCATATCACCCATCTTTGTGATCTATGGTATTGACCAAAGTGAAACTGCTGTTTTGAATAAAAGATCAAATTAAAAGTCAGATGTGTTTCCCAGATAAAAGTTAAACCCCTGTGAACACATGTTGCCATCTATGTTCTCTAGTCTGTTAATGTCAATATGTGGCTCCAGTAAAAATGAGCCTTTTGAAGTATTTAGGAGGAAGCACCAGTCTGATGCTGTTTAATTAGCATTTTATGGATCACCACATCACTGACTTTACACCAGTTTCCTGAACAAACCCACAGAAAAGGCTGAAGAAAAACTAACACGAAACCAGGTGGTATAAAGTGCGAGGAGCCTTGTTTTGAAGCCCCGGTTCCTGTTCACTGAGGGACTGACTGCTTTGTGATTGACTGTCCTCAGGATTAAGGCTTATACTGTACAGTTAATAACATAAAGTGTCTGAGTCGGAGTATGAACGCAGCACCAGTCTAGACAGCACAGCCGCTGATCCCCCAAAACCAGTCGGTCCAACCTGACGCAGAAACCTGGAAAGTAGTTTCTCTGTGTCAAAACGGACACCTCCTCCCTCCAAGACCATGTTTCAATACTTGTTTACAGTGGAAACATCTTATAAAAGGAGATTATCGTTCCTGTCTCATTTATGTGACCTCAACCCCTCTGCTCCTAAATCTGTTACCTTCAAAACAAACTCACATGTTACAAAGCTATCAGTTGTCAAAACACCAGACAAATAATCAATTAGCTGATCAACAGAGACTTCACGAGGAACTCTTGAAATCAAATAATTCCTTGAACAAATTTTTCATCTTATCTCTCAGGCGGCAGCATCTCAAATGTGCACATTTCTTGGTTTTCTTAATCAACAATGATAGTAAAATAAGAATACCTCTGGGTTTTGGGCTGTTGGTCAAACAAAACAAGTCAAGCGCAGACGTCATCTCACTCTACGACAGACATTTTCCAACAACATAGAGACCAAACAGTTATCCAAGACAATAAATGTCTCATCATTCAAAAATGAAAACAACTGTTAGTTAAGGCTGTGATGTAAATGTGAAGTAAGTACGAGCGTATCCCTCACAGTTTGCCCCCTGTGATTTTGTTTTGCAGTTCTGGATGTAGAGAAAACCAGCTAAAGGCCCCATCCGCTCACATTCACAGCCTCATTTATGTTCATATTCTTTTCCATCTGCTTGAATCTGTGCTGACAGTGATGAATGAGACACCACAGACGTTGGAAACAGAGCCATATCGCCACAAATCTTATCAAAAAAGGTTTCACGAATAATGGGGCGTTACATGTCTAATCATGCTTCCCGAAATTGGCCACTTGAGTGTCCAATACACACCAACGGCCCCAGTCTCCCTCCTTGACTCCTTCCCCATAAATTAACTGTAAATTGTTACCACGTCTGCTCAGGAGTCCCATGTTGAAATCAGCTTGTCTCAGTGATCTCTGGTGTAACCTGGAAGTGGCCTCTCACTGCAATTGTTCGGACCTTGAGAACAAATGAGAACAAAAGCAGAAAAGTACATAATTTGTATGAGATCAGTGTTTCTGGGCTAATGTCGTTATCTTTTGGCACATACCAAGAGGTGATTAGGAAATCGGGGCTTTCAAATTGACCTCCCCCCCCCACCCACCCACCTCCTGCCTGTCATTGTTATTCACTGTTGTTCAGGGTCATGTCCACTCCACCCATTACACCCCTGACTGGATCTGATTGGGTGTATGGGAGGATTTTAGTCAGCTGAGAAAATAAGTAAGAGGATAGAACATGTACTGTAAAGGCCTAACCTCTTACATATGTGGCACATATGTGAAAATATAAACATAATCTATGTGTGGGTTAGGCTTAGGGTTAGGGTATGTATGTTTGGAACAGATGAGTTGTAAGTTTATTCAGTGTGATGTTGATGGAAACTGGTAAACATGCTATTATAACACAAAATAAGGGATAGAAACTAAAAACATCAGCGTACTTAACTTGAAAACTTAGGTTCAATTGCTGAGTTGCTTGAGTTAAAATAAGCTGAGAAGGCAACTGGTATGAACGCAGGTACGTATTTTATGTGTAAAATGTGAGATGAAATAATTCAACAACTTGTACAACTTAACTTTGTTTGCTAAACAACGCTTATCTTGAAGTTGATTTTACTCGTGTTTTTGAGGCAGCACTTGAACTTAAGTTTTTGTGTTGAACCAACTTGATAATGTTTACAATGTGTGTATGTAGGTATGTCGAGCTGCTTTTAGACATGCACTGAATTCTCCACACTTTCTCCGGAGGAGGTGCATGTGTGAAAGCAAATGTCCAAGTGAGAGGCTCCGGCTGGTCCCCTTGTATAAAGTCCGCAGGAAGTCGAGAGAATCCGATGTGAGAAGCAAGGATCTCCTTCTGGATTCAGCAACATGCGACAGACGCTAAAATGATAAAACAAAAAGAAAACAAATATCTCCCAGTGAAAAAGTCATGTAGAAGTGTTTGTGGTGATAAGAGCCAACACCAGTGTTTGGGTGTTGTCAAGAAAACCAGGTGATCTCCCCAGCAGAATTAATATATTACTTCCTGCCTCCGCCTGCTGCACCACCCCTCGTCTGAATAATGTGGAGGATGCTGTTGCTGTTGTGAACGCATCTGTGCAGAGAACCTCCCGCTGCATTGTGCATGGGTGAAAAGCAAAGCCCAGACCCAATTCTCCGGACTTTATCCGCAGTCATGGCTTATGTATGTGTCTGTCTATCTATCATGGATATTAGAAGGTAGGACCAGGGCCATGCTGCTGCATAGTGCATGGTAATGAGCCCTGCTGCTGCTGCTGCTGGGTATCATTAGGCAAGAGATGCTGCTTCCGAGGGCAGCGTATCTTGGCCAGACCTGAATGTGCTGGGCTCTTGTCCCCTCCGGATATGGTTGCTCAGGGCTCATCGTCCCTTAGACACAAAGATCCTCTTCACATCCTTCTCTATCCCTTCCATTGTGAAGGTCAGGCCTCGAGGCACGCTGCTCCCATGCCTGCTTCACGACTAAATGCTTCTCCTGTGACTGGCTGGTCCCGGTGCCAGTTCAGCTGCTGCATCAGGGGGAAACGACAGGCTTCAGTTCACCTTCCTCACATGAAAGTTACCTTTGCCATCGGGGGTGTGATCCCCTATGATGTTTGGGGATACATGCTGGAGAATGTCAATTCTAAAATGTAGCAGGTGTGTGTTTGATCCTCCTCAGAAGGAAGAAAATGACACGAGATAACATCAGAAATCAAAACATCTCTAAGTTTAGTCTGTCCACATCAGTACATGGTGAGCTTTGTTGTTGTTGTATATAAATATAATAAACTTTGTTTGTATAGCACTTTTCAAAAAAAGGTTGGCTAAGTGCTTCACTGACATAAAAACTGAAAATACATGCAATGCAAATTTAATCAAGTTAATGCAAGAGAAATGTTTCTTGAACAAAGAAATAAAACAAGTGCGTAGTAGCGCCCGATATAGTAACATAAACAACAAACACATCAATAAAATAAGCTTCTCTTATTTGATCAAAATAATTTAAATCTTGAATCGGTCATGAGGAGGCCACGTGGATGTTTAAACTGTGTATAAGGTGTTTGTGCAGATTGACAGAGCTCTTTTATCGCTGCCTTGTTTACATTCACTTGTTACACATTTTCTTTCCTGGGAGCTGATCAGTCCTCAGCCACTGAGGGGCAGCAGTGTGTGGATTTCACTAATTCACTTTCCCTCTGGCTTCTAACTTGGTCTAAGTTACTGACCTCATGGGTCAAGTTGTCTTCACTGTTTCATCACAAATTTATACTATACCATTTATTTATGGTGTGAACCATTCCAGTCACCATTCAGGGTCAGCTGTGTAATGTATGAACTGGAACAGGTTGCCATATGAGCCCATATAAAGCAACTGCTGCCACCTGTTGGTCAAGTTGTACAATTACCAAACCTGTTTTACCTCAATATTCATGGGCATGACACAGTGTGCAATGAACTCTCTAGTGTGTATGTGCAAGTATGTCTATCTATAGTTATGAGGGCCAATTTTGGTTCAATACCATCATTGTGAGGACATTTTGGCTGGTCTTCACAAATTCAATGGACTGTTTGAGGGTTAAGACTTGGTTTTAGGGTTAGGGTTAGGGTTAGGTTTAGGTTAGGGTTACGGTTAGGCATTTAGGTGTGATGGTTAAGGTCAGGTTAAGGATCTAGGGAATGCATTATGTCAATTAGTGTCCTCTATAGAGAGACGTGCATGTTTGTGTGTGTGTGTGTGTGTGTGTGTGTGTGTGTAAGTGTGTGTGTGTGTGTGTGTGTGTGTGTGTGTGTGTGTGTGTGTGTGTGTGTGTGTGTGTGTGTGTGTGTGTGTGTGTGTGTATTCCTTGATCAATATTTTAATAAAAGTGTTTTAAACTACCACTTTAAATAAAAGATCTAAATAACAGTCATATGTGTATCTCAGATTAAATTGGACTCCTGAAACATATGGTATTGTCATGTGTGTTGTACCGTCTGTTAATGTCAACATATGGCTTCACTAAAAAGTTGCCTTTTGAAGTGTTGAATATGAAGCATTATATGGAAATAATGATGAGCAAAATGACAAGTGAAGCCAAAGCATCTCCATCACCACCTGGTGGTTGGCTCCAGCATTGGTCCTAAATCCTGCCTCCCCCATGTTAGTAGATGGAACATGGATCAAACAGACGCCTCAGTGGGATCACGATATCACAGCTCCATCGCACAAGCGCTGCTGCATAGACCCTGGCTCCAAATGACTTTATCTGCACAAGATGGCAGTGTTCATATCAAGGATGTTTTAGCTTCATTTCAGTGGGAGGAAGTGGAAGTAATGTTTTTTTATATACAGTCTACGATGTGGAGTATCAGTCTGATACTGTTTGATTACCAATATCAGTGGCTTTTATACAAATTTCCCAAACAAACCAACAAAAAACTATAAAGAAAAGTGACAAAGAAAACATACAACCAATGCACAAGAACCTTTCCAGTCAGCAAACAGGATCAGCAGAGAAACATACACTCAGACACACAGTTTAAATAAATATGTGTGTAAAATGTATAAATGTTACTCATCAAGCTATAAAACCGCTTCACTGCTCTTCTTAGAGAAGATGGAATAGAGGCGTTGTTCATCTGGAGGTGACCAAGGAAATGCTACCACCTGTTGGCAAGGTTGTACAATTACCAAAACTGGTTAGTGTACAGAGTAAAAGTTTTCATTTGAGATGATTAAAGTTCACATTCAACAACCTTTATTTAAACATACCTAGTAGTAAAAAGCAGAGGATGATGTAAGGCCCCTGCTCTGAACTCTCAGGGAGAGGAGAGGGTCGTCCTCTAACCACGAGGTCGGTGGTTCGATCCCTGGCACCTCCAGCCTGCATTCCAAAATTGTCCCTGGCAAGATGCTCAACCGCAAGTCGCCCCGGGCGTGTATGAATGGTGTGTGATAGCAAAAGCGCTGCATCACTGGATGAAGGTGCTTCGGGTGGTTCACAAAGAACAAAATAAACACAGTCTATTTGTCTTCACTCAATAATAAGGCCACAGAACATGTGTCGAAATGAAAAGCTGTTGTTTTTTTCAAACCCACAAGATCTTTTATTGTTTTTTAAAATATACAAGTAAATGCATTTTCCTTAACTTGCCCGGTGGTGAAGCAGGTACAGTAAAGGTCACAGGGAATACATATTAACAAAGCCTCTCTTTATTTATGTATGACAGTTTTCAATGTGACGGTCGTGGTTGCAGGTCAGTTGCATGAATGAGTAAGATCTCCTTGTTTTGCTTTCCTGCTTTGGTTTTGCCCCAGACAGATTTTCTGCACTGATGGTGTGGTTGGGGTTGAGTCGGGGGCAGCGGCCTGTGGCTCTGATGAGGCTTATTTCCTGGTGAGGAGAGGGTCAGATCTCTGGGTAGAATTCGGGACCTCGCGCCCCTCGAGTAGGTCAGCGTTTCTGATTTGGCACGTGGGCCCATGATGACGGGAGTGCACGTTTTGGGGATGATGGTTGTCATGGTCCGAGTCAGGACCCTCCCTCTCCTGGCGGCCAGTGAAGGAGCTGCGGCTGGAGGCTTCTGCTTCCTGTCTGGACCTTTGCTCTCCTGCTGTTCTCTGGGATGTGTCTGCGGCACAGCGTGGGACTGCCAGCTCTGCAGCTTGCACTCCATGTCTTTCAGAGCCTTATCAGTGTAGGCCTGCATTTCTCGACACACCTGAGAAATCTGCTGCTCATACTCATCCCTCCAGGCTTTTTTACTGGCCTCCAGCTTCTGCTCAAACATTGCACACAGCTCCTGCTCCTTTCGATTCATCTCTGAGTGTCTATTGTCTTCACTGTTGACATCTCCGCCCTCAGGTTCACTGTCCATCTGTGCTCCCTCCACTTCTCTGTCTTTGACTCTTTGCACCAGCTCCAGGATGCTGCTCTTTGGAGCCCTCGTGCCCCCTTGTGATTTGATCTGCTCACGTACCTGTTGGATAATGGACTGCAGCTTAACCTGCATCTCCTTCTCTGGAGCAGCGTTGTCCTCTGAACATCCATTATCCGGACCACCTGAAGAAATGTGCTCCTCTCCTGCAGCATCGTCTGTGCCCTGCTGTTGCTCCTGCTGTTGCTCCTGCTGTTGCGCCTGCTGATGCTCCGGTTGTTCACCATTCACCAGTATCTGCGGATTCATGTCGGAGGATGATTTACTCATGTTTGTTTCTCGTCTTCACAGCTCTACCTTGAGCTGAGCCACTACAACAGTGTGAGGAGTGTTGACCAGGGGAAGGTCCTAATTGACTGAGGAGTCTGTCCTTAGAGAGACTGAACACCAGGGGAGTTATGGCTTGCAG